>NW_022704401.1:59069-62756 GCF_011630105.1 Anneissia japonica | reverse complement strand
TATTGCTTTTTAAGGAAATTCTTGTCACCAAGACAGTGTGACATCTTTAGATTGCCATGACAACAACAATCTCATCTTGTCAGGATCTGTTGATGGGTCAAGCAAGATATATAATTGTAATACTGGGAAGGTAAGTTTGTCCTCAGCCACATTTCGAAGTAGAACTTGTAGTTCTACTTGTTTGTAGTTATGCACTTGGCAATTGTATTCCCGGCCTCTCCCCCCAGACCCGGGCCATAGCGAGGCACTGGGCGAAAGTGAGCCGTGGAGGTACACATAGTTGTGTCCCCGTAATGTAGGCCTAGCGCTGTCAAATGGTCTGGTCCTACCTAGCAATTTGCTTACACTAGGCATCCAGCAATTTCTATGTGATTTGGTAATTAAAAAAGTCACCTACTGGTACTCTATGGTACCTAGGCCTAGAGTACCTTTTATAGATCAAGATTCACAGTATAAATTACATAATAAAATTTGAACCGTACCTCCACCACACAACGACGGGGACTGAGGTAACGTGAGTGTGTTGCGTGAAAATTTGTGAACCGTGTATCTGACCTAGTTTACGTCAAAAAATACACCAGTGAGCCTAGGCAAGGAAATTTGTTTCTACTACTGTATTGATTTTCTTATTTAATTTCTATTTTGATACTGAATATATTCTATCAATCAGTTTAATCCATCAATCAATTCTCTTTTTCTATGATCAATCAATACGCACGCCCCAGGTTCATGGGGGGGGGGGTGGGTTCTGGGAATAGAATTGACAAGTGCCTTATACTTAAAACAGTACAGTCAGTTAAATTTTAGTACAGTAGCTAGTATTTCTGATATTATATTACAGTATTAATAATTAATATTAATAATTTGTTAGATATTTGTTATTGACCTTTTTGAATTGATTCTCTGCATTCAGGAGATAGCTGTATTTTTTGCAGGAGATGTTAATGAAGATATTGGGGAAACAAATTCAGTAGAATCTGTGGGATTCTGTCACAGGTATGGTTTATTACTAATTAACAGGACATCAGATCAGTTGTGTATTTAGGGTGCCCAAGGGGTGCATTCCCCAAAAATGCCTGTGTCCCATTGCAGATAGTGAAAACAAAGGTCTAAAGAAAATGAAAATAAAGCTTTGGAGAATTTTCATATACATATCAATAATATTTTGTTAGTTGTTTGTAGAGAAATCCAACAAAACAAATACAAAAACATGAAATGTGTATATATTTTGAAAATGAGAAATTTATTATCAAACCTTGATTCCTTGTCAATTTTATTTTTAGCCAACCCTTGGCTGCTGTTGGATCTTTAAATGGAACACTTAGTATATGGGACACGCCCACTCAGATCATCCGACATAAGTGCCAACATGATGTAAGTTCTGTTGAAATAATTTAATTTGTTTAAAATTGAATTATTTGATAATTTAATTTGTTTAAAATTTCATTATTTAATAATTTAATTTGTTTAAAATTAAATTATTTTTATTTTTAATATGATTGTAGGTATTTTCTTTGTGCTCCTATGATTTATAAATTGTTAAATGTATTGAAGTGACTAATAGATTTTAGAATTCTGTTAATATTTTATTTTTTAACTCCAATGAGGAGCTCTAGGTATACCCAGCTGATTAATAGATATTTCTTCATTCACTTTTTGTATGGTTGACTGTTAGGGCCAATTATTTTTTATTATTATTAGCTCTGATGAGAAGCTATAATACCCGGCTGATTGAAATCCTTTTTGATTAATAGATTTTTTTTTGTATTGGCAGCTGTTAGGGCCAATATATCCTACTGCCTTATACTGCCTTCATCGGAGCTTTTGAGATTAGCAGACCTTGTTCAATGTCCAAGCATTTTATTTCTAAGAAAACTGCTGGAAATATTGTGGGTTATCTTAGATTCAGAGATAAAAAACTGTGTACAGAATAACGTAGGCAAACTGCCGTGGATTATTTATGTTTATCTTCAAAGTCTCAAAGATCAAATTTTATACTACTACTACTTTACTTTTACTTTTTTTTTTACTTTTTTGTCATATTTTACTTCTCTTATTTTCAATTTGCTAATCTCTATATCCTTTCCCATTATTTGCTCTTTCTTTTGTAAGAAACTGGTTTTTTTTTCTATTCTTAATGCATTTCATGTATCACACCTTGAATTGGTATGGCATTTTTTTTCTTTTTCATAGGCTGGAATAGTTAAGTTAAAGTGGGACAAATCAAACCCATTAGTGTACTCTTGCAGTCTGGATGGGATGCTAAGACTGTGGGATGCAAGGTCAGGAAAGGTTGAAGGTTGTTGGTCAGGTCACACGGGAGAAATACTTGACATGACTATTAGTAGGTAAGTAGGACGGTAAAGGTGTACACTTTGTGGCCGCCAGACGGTCTACATGATGTTATTTAAACTTGAACATGTTGAGGTGTGCGTGTGTCAGCGAGGGATTCTTTTCAATGTGGGAACTTTATGCAATAGACTAGATTGTGATGTATATTAATATTCATGATAACCTCACACTTTGATAGAACTGAATAATTAATAATTTGCTTGGCTCTTTGGTAGGCCTACACAGTGAGAATAATTATTCCTCTTGTGATCACCTTTATGCTCTGATGTAGACCTGCAAATTAAATTTGCCTGTACTGGCCCCTATTATTTAGTCATAAAAGTGTGAGGTCACACATGAATATCAATATCCATTGCAATCCAGTCTATTGCAATAAGAAACCTCTTTTTAATGATGATCCACTAAGTCTGACATCAAGATCAATCGGATGGTGTCGTTTTGTCAGCACTAACACTGAGTGGAAATGGTTTCAACAGCCAGTTGACCGTCAACTTGTT
Organism: Anneissia japonica; assembly: GCF_011630105.1. Lineage (NCBI taxonomy): Eukaryota > Metazoa > Echinodermata > Crinoidea > Comatulida > Comatulidae > Anneissia > Anneissia japonica. The sequence continues at coordinate 59,907 of NW_022704401.1, read as the reverse complement.
AATAGTTTACCAGGCTTAATAAATGTATTCGCCCATAATGAAATAACACCATGCTTAAGTGTGAGGTAGCTTCAGATTTTAAATAAATCACCTCTTGTGATTATTTGATATTGTACACAGTTTGAATGTGGACCATTTGCTTTATATTTTCAGAGATGGAAACACAATACTCACCGTGTCTGGAGACAAGACAGCTCGTGTTTTTCCAATCCATGTACCAGATAGGTGAAGTGTTCATAGGCTGGTGATAATGATGATAGCATTTTTCAGCACAAGAAATAATTTTTTTTCAATATCATGGAAACATTTAATAACATTTAATAACTAATATAGGTACAAAATGTTTGAGAACATTTCTGATACATAATGAATAATAACAACTTTCACATTTTATCATTCATACCAGCCTTCAAAATAAATATTTTTTGAAATACTATATCATTAGTGTGATATTTTAAAAATATTATATTTTAATGTTTGCATACAATTTTATAATAAGAGTCAACTAATAAAAACATGTTTACTGTATCTACAAGGGTGGTTCAATTCAAATTTAGTTAAGGTTGAAATTCATACAAGACTACATACACCAAATTTACAAGAACAATAGAAACAAAGAGAATGCTGCCAACCCAGGATGACTAAAAGCACATGAATGTGTGCCACTGTTGTCATGTGGCTCTCCCAGGCAGCACTCAAAACACAAAGAATGCAAAACAATATATATATAATTATTATGTCCTTTATTCGAACACTGTATTTACCTTTCTTTGATGATTTATGTATATATATATATATATATATATAGGTATATATATATATATATATATATATATAT
>NW_022704401.1:56121-58082 GCF_011630105.1 Anneissia japonica | reverse complement strand
TTTTGGCGAAAATATATAATGTCTGGAGATTTTTGTATGATCGGAAATGCAAAAAAGGAAGAAGGCGGAGAAGGATGGGAAAGAGAATGTTTATCCTGTACCCGACCGAGTTACATTTTCTCGCAATTCACATTGGCGGATCTGGGGGAGGGGGGTCATGGGTCCTGACCCCTCCCTTGGGCAACAAAAAAAAGGGGAAAAAGAAAAGAATTCTAAACCTACCTTTTCAGGACCCGTGAGCTGATTTTTTTCCCTTTTTTCTTTTTTTTTGTTGCTATTAGAAAATTAGAATTTTGAAGAACATAAAATTCATTAAAACACACTTTAAATGTCGGGAAAGCTCAATTCCCGCCATCTAGGAATCAAATTTTTCCCGGGGGAGATCCCCCGGACCACCCTTGCTTTTTTGAGATTTATCCATTCATGGAAAAAAGAATACGCATGCAACTACTCATTTGTTTATGTGTGTATACACACATAAAATAAAAAATGAGAAAAATTTACCTGACCTTTTTCAAGAGGGGAAAACCTTGAATTTTGTAGAACTTTTAATTAAAGACATTTCAGAAGTCGAAAAGCTCATCTCCTGCCATCTAGAAATCAAAATTTTTCCGGGGGAACCCGAACCCCCTTTATCTTTGGAGTTCATTGATTAATTGAATCATTTTCAAGGGGTGGGGGAAAACCTTGAATTTTGAAGAATTTAAAAGTCATTAAAAGACACTACAGAAGTCGGGAAAGCTCATTTCTCGCCACCTAGGAATCAACATTTTCCCGGGGAAGAACCACAGGACCTCCCTCCCCCCACCCTTTCTTTTTGGGATTTATCGATTCATGGAAAAACTACGTATGCAACTTACTCAATCTTTTTTTATGTATGTACACGCACATAAGGCCTATTTACTGTATTAACAATGGGAAAAAATTATCTGAATGTTTTCAAGAGTGGAAAACCTTGAATTTTGAAGAACTTAATTACTTTCAAGTTCTTCAAAATTCAAGGTGTTCCCCTCTTGAAAATTATGATAATGAATCAATGAACCCAGAGAAAGGGAGGTTCGAGTTCTTTCCGGGAAAAATTAGATTTTTAAATGGTGGACAATGAGATTTCCCGACTTCTGAAGTATTTTTTAATGACTTTAATTTAAAAGACACCTCAGAAGTCGGGAAAACTCATTTCCCGCCTTCTAGGAATCAAAATTTTCCTGGGGAATAACCTCCGGACCCCCTTTCTTTTTGGGATTCATCGATTCATGGAAAATTCGTATGCAAATACTCATTTTTTAAAAATTGTTATGTATGTATATACACATAAGCCCTATTTACTGTAACAACAATGGGAAAAAATTACCTGACCGTTTTCAAGATGGGAAAACCTTGAATTTTGAAGAACTTTAACGTAATTAAAGACACGTCAGAAGTCGGGAAAGCTCATTTCCCGCCATCTAGAAATCGAAATTTTCCCGGCAGAGGAATGTTGAAAAAGAGAAGAGAAAAATGAAGACAAGAATAAAAAGGAAGATATAATGAACAGATATCGCAATACCCCGACCTGCAACCCTTCTCCACTTCAAAAAGTGTCCATAGCGCATTTGATCTAAGCTGCCAGATATTCTCCGCAGTGGCGTAAGCACCGGGGGACAAGGAGAAATATCCATCTGTGGAAAATCTTTCCCCATTGAATGCCCTTTTCACCCGGGAAAGTGCCTGAAAACCTCAAATTTTAAATCGCATATTTTGTTGAGGTAGGCCAATTTCCTATAAAAATTGCACATTTTAGGGAGTTTTGATCAATTCCGACGAAATTAGAATTAAAAAAACAATTTTTCGCGCGCTTCGCGAATTTTTTAATCTTCAAGCTTGTGCTTGCTCTTTTTCGCCTTCAAAGTTATAACACATATTCCCAAACTCAAGAAAGAAAATTTAAGATAGATCGTTTAACCTATTAAAAAAGGGCCTCA
>NW_022704401.1:54212-55330 GCF_011630105.1 Anneissia japonica | reverse complement strand
AAAAAAAAATGTTGCACATACTTTTTTGATTTATCAATGTCTACTCTACATCATATCCAATTTTTAACAAATATAGCAAAAAAAAATGCAACCTCTGATATTGCTACATTTCGGACTGGACTATAAGAGCATTTCTTGTTGAGGTAGGCCAATTTCCTCTAAAAATTGCACATTTTAGGGAGTTTTGATCAATTCCGACGAAATTAGAATTAAAAACACAAACATTTTTCGCGCGCTTCGTGCGCATTTGATAGTGTTAAAGCTTGTGCTTGCCCTTCTTTACCTTCTAAGTTATTTAAAAACCTAATAGTCCCTAACTTGAGAAAGAAAATTTAAGATAGATCGTTTTACCTAAAAGAAGGGCCTCAATGTGTAATGATGGTGAAAGAATAGGCCTATGATTGTAATAAATAAAACCACGATGAAAATGCTTATATTAAGTCTCAAACACACGTGTGTGGCCTATATTAATAATAAAATAAGCCCTATGTCGTATTGTTTTCTATATGATAATTTTTTTTATAGGGGGGGGGGGGGGGGGGTATCACACCAAGTCTTAAATTACTAACCGGGAAAATTATTACCTTTGCCTCCCCCCCCCCCGACCCAACATAAGGGACCCCCCACTTTGAAAAACGTTCTGCCGGCCCTGTGAAAGGATATGTTTGTAATAAATAAAGCCATAAGGAAAATGTTTATATTCAGTTTAAAAAAAAGAGTGTAGCCATATATAACATAAGAGCATTTCTTGTTGAGGTAGGCCAATTTCCTCTAAAATTGCACATTTAGGGAGTTTTGATCAATTCCGACGAAATTAAATTAAAAACACAAACATTTTCGCGCGCTTCGCGCGCATTTGTTAGTGTTAAAGCTTGTGCTTGCCCTTCTTTACCTTCTAAGTTATTTAAAAACCTAATAGTCCCGAACTTGAGAAAGAAAATTTAAGATAGATCGTTTTTCCCTAAAAGAAGGGCCTCAATGTGTAATGATGGTGAAAGAATAGGCCTATGATTGTGATAAATAAAACCACGATGAAAATGCTTATATTAAGTTTCAAACACACGTGTGTGGCCTATATTAATAATAAAATAAGCCCTATGCCGTATAGTTTTCTATAT
>NW_022704401.1:35673-54194 GCF_011630105.1 Anneissia japonica | reverse complement strand
CCAAGTCATAAATTACTAACCGGGAAAATTATTACCTTTGCCCCCCCCCCCCCCGACCCAACATAAGGCCTCCCCCCACTTTGAAAAACGTTCCGCCGGCCCTGATTTTAACTGTTTCTTAGCGATAAATTTATAGCGACCATTAGAGGCATATTTACCATATTGGCGCATAGCATGATAGAGATTGTACAGGAAGTAGACCAAGTAAACAAAATTTACACCCACCCACGATGAGGCCGAGGTGGGTGCTTAGTCCCCACTAACTTACATCTTGTGTCTGCCAGTGGACAGAAGGGGGAGGATAGAAGCCCTCAATGTAGGTTTACATTACGTAGAGCGAGGTGGGAGTGCTACAATGCGTAAGTGAAGCACACATTCTCTCATGGCCAGTAGGGATCTAAGACAGGAGAATTAAATTTTCAACAAGAACCAATACAGACTTGAAAATACGCTAATCATTACGTCAGGTAAAATTGTAATGAAGTGGGCTCATCTCCGTCACTATTATTACAATCTACATTAGCGTGTCATCATTCGCCGATAACTTGTCAATATAGTTATCGTCATGATTAACATAAATCATCATCATTCTCATTATCATCACTTTCACCATTATCATGTTTCCCATCATCATTCACATCATTATCATGACCTTTTATGGTCAGTTTGTTCATTTATTTGTTCATTTATTTATTTAATTATTAACATATAACAATTGGTTTTCACGCTAATTGTTTCCGGTATCTTTTTCTACCAAATGGTATTTACCTACTACAGATATAATAGGGCTTAATCCAATCATAGTTATATACTGATAATTCTTTATTCGTCATAAAATTTTATTTTTTTAAATAATTGCATGAGTTATATTTGTTAATTTATTTATCTGGTTAACCTGTGTGTGTAGCCCGACCAGGAGAGAAATATGACATTACAATAAATTTAAAGCTGAATTAAGATGACAAAAATTTCGAAATTTGAAACCTGAGTATTGTGTACAGTTAAAATCCGTGACAAACTGAAGGTATAACATTGACAAAGATGACAGTTAGGATCTTTACTATGTGAGCAAATTCTAAACACAATATTATTATTCTTATGATTATGATGATGGTTATGAAGATGACGATGATGATGGTGATGATAATGGTATGATGATCGTGATGTTGATGACTACTATTGCAGTTATGATAAACAAAATGATGTGGATTATGATAGTGATTATGATGAAGGGAGGATGGTGTTGATACCGATGACAATTTGCTAATTGTTTCTCGAGTTAGCACCAAATCCTACGGCCACAGATCATTCTAATGTTCAGCTGCCACTCTTTGGAACCTGTTCCTAAACATATTACCGAATCACCCTCAGTTGTTATAGAACTTTCAACTTTATTGTCAACAACAATATTAATAATAACATAATTGACAAAGGGTGAAAAGGTATGGTTGAATAAATCTAATTTAAGCTTAACACCTTCTTGAAGAAAAATAATACAAACCAATTATTCTATATTTACAATAAGCTGAATAGATTAATGTGGACGAACAATAACGGAAGCAGGAGATAAGCAAATAACAAATGCTATAAACAAAACAAATAATAAAATTAAAAATTATGTATGTAACAAGATGAATTAAATAAATTGATCTGAAATATAGGTCTATTATGATAAATAAACTTTCTTTTATTGCTGCTATAAAATTATTTCTGCAAGTAATATTTCTAGTAACTGAGGAAAGATCATTCCATAATTTAACAGAATTAAAACAAATTCTTTGTTGACCTAAATTAATACGAAATGTGGTCAAGGCAAAATTAATAGTATTATTAAATCTAGTATTATATGGGTGATTGATATTTTGAAAGTAACCGCTAGTAGAATGCGGTGTTCTACCGTGATAAATATCAAAAATATATTTAAGAACATATAATTCATGTAACGAGCATATTTTGAGAAATAAAAATACTTTCTAAATATAAATTATATGTGCCTCCCCAAACCTCAATACCATACGTTAAAATAGGAAATATAAATAAATTATAAAGTGTAATCAACACTTCATGGAATAAAATGTCTTAACTTGAAAAGAGTGGGTCGCATTACAGAGCCTTGGGGAACTCCACAAGAATTTTAATTTATCCGAAACATAATTGTTTGATGAAATACACTGTTTTCTATTGGAACGATAATTAAAATCTATATGCATTGCCTCGGACACCGACCTCCAATTGGCATTATGGTCTATTGCAATTGAGTGACAAGCTAAATTGAAATGTTCGGCTACTGGTCATCAAGTTTATGAGGCTTAGACAAGGGCGCGGATCTGTTTTTAAAAGGGGGGGGGGGTGGTGGAGAGACATCTCATGAGAGCACACCCACCTCAGCCCCACCATGGAAAATTTGAGGAAAACCGCTAGATGGCCGGAAATGACACTATTATGTAGTAAAATTTATCATCACATCACCATTTTACAGTCACATGTAAAAAGATAACTCATCGCATTGAGGTATATTTTGCGTATATTTTGGATTGTAAAAGGAATATTGTTGAATATTTTGTGGAGCTTGTGTCCGTGTGGGAATTGTCTGTTTATCAGCTTTATGAATGTGCCCCGACGTTGGTTTTGACGTTTTTACTGTATGGGGGGGGGGGGGGATTAATCATATGATGTTTCTGCTTCTGTTTTTTTTCTTGTTTGCGTCTGTGGTGCTCTCTTTGTTCTGTGAATATACGATGTTTTCTGTGTATCCACTGTTCTGCAATGATTGGTTGTACGTGGGTGTGGATTTAATAAAGGCTTCCTGATTGGATGAAAGTATCTTCTTCCAATGGCTATAGGAATCTGCTTTGTGATAGATGGTTGGGTGATTTGACTTGTCATTGATGTACATGGGTTGGCTTCCTGGTTTTCTGTGCGGATGGTATGAGCTTGTATATAGGTTGAGATTGATGTTCAAGTAGATTTCAGATTGGTTTCTACTGTGATTTTTTTTAGGCCGAATGATTGGAACAATTTTTTTCAATGCTTTCCTCACATGCTCTGCTTGCTGCCTGTAGAATTTGTGTGTTTTTCTGCAAGACCACACCCACCTCAGCCGCACGATGGTTTGTGTGCCGAGGTGCAACAATTTGAGGAAATAGTACTCTCTACATGACTGAAAATGACACTCTTATATAGTAAAATTCATCATCATCATCACATCATCCTTACAGTCAAACTTTTATCAATAATAATAATAATAATTTGCGATTTGTATAGCGCCTCCCGTTAGACCAACCTCGAGGCGCTTCACAACAACGGAAGGAAACGGACAAGAGAATAAAAAAAAACCATGAACCTAGACTAACATGATGATATATATATATTATTAATTTGTGTGATGTACCATAGTAAAAAACATTGTCATTTGGGTAAATAGTTCCTCTAGATTTCCGGAAATGACACTCTTATAGTAAAATTCATCATCATCATTATAGTCAAAATTAAGTGCCAACAAATTTCTCACATGATGTTTTATTAGGGATTTTCGGCAATCATAGAGATCTAATTAATGTGTGATGCTCCACTTAATTATCTTTGATGTATTTACTTTACTGTTTAATTACTTCATGTGCCGACAACCAATTTGATCTTTACACCTTTTGTTTTTTCATACTTCTCAAATTATAACTAGGCCTATAAAGACACGCGCACTTAGGTCGTGTATAGGTAATTCAGATATTTGTGGGCAGAGATACCGGTGTCTTGCTACAAGAAAATGTATTCTGGTATTTATGCAATTCATTTCAACAATTTTCAGGTATCTTTTTGACTTATGAAATCACATTGCCACCGAAAGTTAGGGAGAGCCCCCTCCCCCTTAAAAAATATGTCGGCTGACGTGTCGCCCATTCCCCCCATGATGATGAAATTAAGAACTTTTGGATCAATCTAAATACAAATTACTAATAAAGTCAGTCAAAGTGGATGTCTAAACTTAAAACGGTACATGAATCTTTGCCTTATTGGTGGAAACGAAAAATTAATGAAACCCTTTGAAAATAAAATATAAAAAAAATACTTAAGTTATTAAAAAAATTTTATGCCATAATTTAATATTTAAAAAATGTTAGGCCATATATTAAGCAAAAGTGGGACATATGCTGTGAAAAAAGTTCCATTGAAAACGTATGGAAAATGAAGTTAAAAAGAAGAAAACTGATTAATTTCAGTTTTAAGTTTTTACACAACATATCAAAAGAACTTGGGTATAGTGGAAAATTATCACTTCCCCTGTTTTTATATTATGCAATATCGAAGAATAGTCATATGTTTGTAGACTGCCAGGAGGTACAACGCTTCTGGAATAAATTCAAAATGTTCCTAAGCACTATCGGTATTAATCAAGATATTGAAATCTAAAATACATAGTTATATTGGTTATTGTCTTTATAATAACATTTTAAATTTTAGAATTATTTATTATGATCAAAGGGGTAAACCTGACTTATATTGTGTTTCTCAATGAAATTGAATGGTGTTTTCATAAGTTTTGGTTAAGCCTCTATGTTGATTTTTAAAATACAGTAAATTAAAGAAAAAAGTTGCCAGTACGTAGGTCTTTTGCAATAGCAATAACCGAGTGACGAGCTAAGTTAAAATGGTTGATCAAGCTTAGAGTATTTGATAGATCTGTGTTGTGTCCTCATATGAATAGAATATTTTATTTCATCTGACATGCTGTTTATCACAAAGGTTACAGTATAACAAGGTTTATCACAAGGTTACATTTTTGGTGAGACAATATTACCCGGAATATATGGTTTGTTTGGTTACCCTTTAATGATTGTGTAGAATCAAGCAAGGAACAATCGTATTAGTTAATTTGCCATAACACTGTAAACACAATACAAATATGTAATGTCATAATCGTATCAAGCATGAAAACCGGGGAATTTTCGGAGAACGGCTATGCTTGATACGATTATGAAATTACTATTTATATATTGGATTACATTGTATTTAAAGTGCATACACAGCAAATAGCTGCATTTTTTTTGGGAAATATAGTTAAAGACGCTGTCACACGATTTGTGAAAAGGATAAATCAGACTCTGTAGAAGAAAGCAAGCAACATCGTGTCCCAGCTCTTTTGATTTTTTATAACCAAATCAATCGGTTTTACAATGTTTACCTGGCCTTAACTACTCTTAACAAAAAAAAAAAAAAAATAAACACATTGAGTTTACAGGCATCGCAGCAGCCAATAAGCTTGCCTCTAAAGTTTAACTATTAAGTTATCCCAATTGATTAACGATGAAATACCCATGACTACATTATCCCCAATTAATTAACCATTAATACATTAGCCCCAATTAATTAACCATTAATAAATTATCCCCAAATAATTACCATTATTAAATTTTCGTCAATTAATAAATTATCCTCATTTACACCACCCGTTTCCACAGTCAGCTTCACTTCTCTCATTTCGTTCCGTTTCATGCAAATATCCCGATTCTCACTCTGTACCACCCTAGGTATTTCAATACAATTCCGAGATCATTACAAATTCGGTATCGTTACAAATTCAGTATCGTTTCAACTCTCTATAACGTTAATATTTTGATTTCGTTCCACCCGAGCTCCAAATACTGTTTCCTTTCACAGCTACAAGCTTCATTTGTTTCGAACTATTCTCCATACCACCACAGGCTAAAAATATAATAAATACAGAACCCCCAATAATATCACGGATTATCACTTAGGCCAATCATCATATAATTACTATAACATTTAACAATCAAGTTTTGCCTATATATCATACACATTAAGCCTATCTCACTCACATCGTACCGTACTATCAGAAATAAAACAATCAACTTACTAGTGTCTGCATTACACTACCCTGTTCTGTTGTTTACAGTCTAATCGAAAACATCGATGGAACAGTAAATTTCCACTTTACAGTAAATGAGCTGAATATAGGCCTATAGACGTTCCATGATCTGTTTAACATAAATCTCTTTCTATAAGTCATTTACTTTAAGACCATGCCCTGATACATTTTCTGTCCCACACCACACCCCAACAAATCCCCCATCGATCTATCTAATTTGCATACTCCTAAATTATTCAAAAACTTAAGTATTCAAAGTAGCATTGCTATGCATTAATACTCCTCACTCGGTTCCGTTAACAAAACCACTGTGACATTTTACTCTCCCCTTCGATAAATAATGTTATAACATTTTTCCCCACTCAGGTTTTGTTAACTATAAACAGTTCTACTACAGTATTTCATAATTTAAACTTAAGACAATTTCCTTGAATACAACGCCTACATATCCTCTTCAACCCTCATACTCCTCTTAACATCTGTCATTTTCCTCTTTGTCATTATGCATTCGACTCATAAAGTCTGCACCTACATTCATTTCCCTTTATTGATTGTAGTGTATACCGATACGGTTGTAGAGTCAATGCCCACCTTACAATTCTCCCATTCGAAATTTTTGACTTGGGCATGCATAACAAAGGTCTGTGATCGGTTTCAATGACAAACATTCGACCATACAAATAAGACTCGAATTTCAGTACGGCCCAGACTATGGCAAGACATTCGCGCTCCATATTTGTATAATTTTTTGAGCCCGATTTAATTTCTTGCTAATGAACGCTATTGGGAGTTTTTTCTCATCAAACTCCTGTAGTAGTACTGCCCCTAATGCTACATTAGACGCACCTGTACGCAAGATCATTTCCTTATTTAAATCTGGGAGATGTAATATCGGGGAGGTACCCAGATTACTTTTCTGGTACGAAAAGCTAATTCTTGGTTTTATTTCCAAACTAATCTATTTGGTTCAACTTTCTTCGTTTTGTCGGTAAGTGGTGCAGCAATAGCCGCAAAATTGGGCATGAGTTTGCGATAATAATTCGCTAATCCTAAGAAAGAGCGTGACTGTTTTTTTTTTTTGTTACTGGTCTTATAGCATTTTGAATTGATTCAAGCTTTCCAGGGATCGGCCGGTAGGTCCCTTTCCAATGTGTCCAAGAAAACAGATAACGCTATCTGTTTCAAACCTATGAAGCATTTACTGGTTCGAGCGGTTAGATTAGCTTCTTTAAGACGATGAAATACAGCTATTAACGATCCAATATGTCTTTCTCAAAAATTGGTATAGATAGGGATGTCATCAATGTAATTGACAACATTTTCTAACTCGTGTAACGCTCTTCTCACAATACTCAATATGGCAGGCGCATTTACTAAGCCGAAAGGCATCCTGATCCTTTTTCAAAGTGGGGGGGGGGTCACTTATAAGATAAATGGGAATATGAATCATGCAGATCTGGAATAAAACCTAAGGGGTGGGGGTCAAAATTTTTCCCAAAAACGAAAGGGGTTCTGGGGGTCCTCTTTCGGGAAAATTTTGATTTCTAGATGGCGGTAAATGACCTTTCTCGACTTTTGAGCTAGGTGTCTAATGACTGTGTTCTTCAAAATTCAAGGTTTCCCCCTCTTGAAAACGGTCAGATAAACTTTCTCACTCTGATTACAGTAAATTGACCGGTTATGTGTGTATCTATACATAAAAAAAAATTAGTAGTTGCATACGTATTCTTTTTTCAATTTTCAATAAATGGATAAGCTCCAAAGAAAAAAGGGGGGGGGGTCTGGGGTTCTCCTCAGGAAAATTTTGATTTCTAGATGGCGGGAAACAAGCTTTTCCGACTTCTGAGGTGTCTTAATTACTTTAAAGTTCTTCAAAATTCAAGGTTTTCCCCTCTTGAATACGGTCAGGTAATTTTTTGCCATTGTTATTACAGGAAATAGGCCTTATGTGTGTATACATACATTAAAAAAAAAAATTAGTAGTTGCATACGTATTCTTTTATTAATGAATCGATAAGGTCCAAAGAAAAGGGGGGACCAGGGGTTCTCCCCCGGGAAAAGTTTGATTCCTAAAAGGCGGGAAATGAGTTTTCCCGACTTCTGAGGTGTCTTTTAATTACTTTTAAGTTCTTCAAAATTCAAGGCTTTCCCCTCTTGAAAATTATTATGATGAATCAATGAACCCAAAGAGAAAAAGGAGGTTCAGGTTCTCCCCGGAGAAATGTTGATTTCTAAATGGTGGGAAATAATCTTTCCCGACTTCTGAAGTATCTTTTAGCGACTTTAATTTAAGTTCTTCAAAATTCAAGGTTTCCCCTTTTGAAAACGGTCAGGTAAATTTTTCTCATTTTTTATTTTATGTCTGTATACATACATAAATAAATGAGCAGTTGCATGCGTATTCTTTTTTCCATGAATCGATAAATACCAAAAAGAAAGAATGGTCCGGAGGTTCTCCCCCGGGAAAATTTTGATTCTTAGATGGCGGGAAATGAGCTTTCCCGACATTTGAAGTGTGTTTTAACGACTTTTATGTTATTCAAAATTTTAATTTTGCTCAAAAACAGTTCACGGGTCCTGAAAAGGTAGGTCTAGAATCTTTTTTTTTGTTGCCCAAAGGAGGGGTCAGGACCCATGACCCCCCTCCCCAGATCCGCCGGTCATGTGATAGATTGAAATAATCCAGCTCTTGTACTAAATGCTGTTGACGCTTTGGCTTTTCCGTTAAGCGGTATCTGCCAATAGCCCTAACTTAAGTCTATTTTAGAGAAATATTGGGCATGGGTCATTTTATCGAATATTTCATCCTGTTGAGGAATAGGTTCGGCGTTGAAAATCGTTAACTTACGCATATCTACACAAGTGCGATACGTACCGTCAGGTTTTGTCACAAGTACCAACGGATGTGTATACGGACTAGTAGAAGGTTCTATAACACCCATTTTGAACATTTTCTCACCTTTTTCATCTACTACTTTCTGAAGCGTATAGGGTATCGGATATGATTTGCTGCGAATTGGTGTTCCGTTATTTGAATATCATGACATCAAAAGTTTGTCCATCCCGGTACATCTGTAAGTATACTCTAATATGTTTGCAAAACATTACTTATTTGTTTCCGCTGCTCCGTAGACAACAATTTACCAATGTGAACATCAGTAACAGATTCCTTCCCAACAAAACCTGGCAAATTGACACAATGTTCATCAAACTTACCTTCAACCATTTCGTCCCCCTCTTCGACAAGCTTCTCATCAATGACGGCCGTACACACAGTTTCTAACACACAGTTACCCATGTCTTGCATTGGGTTTTCTTGTCGTCTATGCCTAGTATTTCCTGTGGAAATTCGCATGAAACGTTTTAACTCTATTCTCCAACTGAAGAATGTAATCCATAGTACCTACCCTCTTTATGGTTTTGAGCGGCCCTTCTAGTGCATCAGTAACTTGTTATTGTCTGTGACAAGTAACAACACTTCTTCACCTACCTGGAACTGCTGTGGCCTCGCCTTCTTATCATAGTTGGATTTGTACATTGCTTGCGATTCTTGTAACTCTTGTCTAGCTATGTCACATGTCTTCTGGAGTCTTTCCTGTAAATATAATACATAATGATACGTAGTCTTCCTTTAGGACTCTTCCACCTCACCTGACCATAATTCCTTCAGTATACAAAGTATACGAACTGTCCTACCATACAGAAGTTCAAAAGGTGAGAACCCAGTACATATTGAGGTGCTTCACGGTATGCAAACAAAAGTAATGAAGATACCGATCCGAATCACGGGGTATTTCCTCACACATACGTCTCAACATCTTCTTTAAAGTGCCGTTGAACCGTTCAACTAATCCGTTACAAGCAGGATGGTAAGGGGTTGTTGTCATACGACGAAAAGATATTAATTTGCTTACCTCTTTCATTACCACCACCGAAGTGAACTGTGTTCCTTGGTCCGTCAAATTTTGTTTCGGAATACCCACTCTAGCAAATACATCTACCATGGCTTCTGCAACTCGCTCAGCTTCTATTCCGAGAAGTGGTATAGCCTCAGGAAATCTGGTGGCATCTACTAATGTTAAGATATAGGCCTAACGATTTCCTCTTTCTGATCGTAGTTGAAGAGAGCCAACTATGAGCGGCATACCTAACGGTACACTTTTAAGATTTTCCTTGGAGATATTTCTTTGACAGCTGTCACAGGACCTACAATATCTTATCACGTCAGATTTTACCCCAGGCCAATAAAAACAAGCAAATATCCGATCACTGGTTTTCTTAGCCCCTGATATCCCCGAGAATTGATTCGTGAGCCAGTTTTAAAACTTGATTCCGGTATTTATATGGCACAACTATTTGACAAAACACATTGCCAAATTCTACTACGGGGACTGAAACTCCCTAAACACAAGTCCGTCAGATGCTAAGACAAATTTGGATTGGCTACCATTCTTCCCCCATTTGACTGTCCTAGAAGAAACAAAGTCTTTTAAGTTGGTTAATGTTTCATCACACTTCTGTGCCTCTATGAGCTTGTCTCTTGTCACAATTTCCGCTAACGGGTTAGGAGTTTTAAAAGACCGAAACGGTTTCTGTTGGTTTTGCTTTTTAGTTTGGCTACGGGTAATCACTGCAGAAACTTTATCAATTGTACTTACCCCTTTCTCATGTTCGTCTGTAGCCTCCCAACGTGGATCCGGGTTATTTGGACCACGTATACCCTGAGTATTACCTAAGATAAGATCATAAATTTGACTTCTCATACACCACACCTCAACTCTTCCTGAAAAATATGTGTTAACCTCAACAATAGCCACTGGTACATCACGTATTGGCCCATCTATTAATACACAAGTCTTGATCTTACCTGTCAATTGTTCATCCAAAACTAAATCTCTTCGGATAACGACGCCACTACATCCACTGTCTCTCAGAACTGTAACTCGGCTCTTTCCAACTTGACCACATACCACAGGCATCGTCCGCAATCCATTTGCATGCTACACCCATCACAGGAGCTTCATGACCACATTCTAAAGTTACATATTGTTTCTGAAGATCTGACTTTACAATCAAACAAGCTGTAGGGTTAAACTTACCATTATATTCATCATGTCTTCGAGTGTCGTTCTATATCGTTTCATATTCCAGTGCTATGACAGATATATACATGGCCGGGAGCCGACCCCTCCCCTCCCACCTCCACTTTTTGGCCGAAAAAAATGTCTATGCAGATATTTGTATGACGGAAAGAAATGCAAGAAAAGAAAGAGTGTGTATTGTTACTGTTAGCTATCATGTGTTTTCTTGTTTTATATTTTTATTTAAAATATATCAATTTCGGACCAACGGGCCTTCGGACCAATGGGCCCTCGGACCAAAGACCCTTCGGACCAAAGGTCTGTACCCGGTCACACTGCCTTAGCCACACTGCGTATCGGCTAGAATTACAGTACGATAAAAACAAAGCAAAATAAGGGTAAGCATATTAATTTCACTTGGTATGCAAATCAATCGTACTTACTACACTTAAAAACAAACTAATCTACCAATAAGATCACATGCTAGTTAAGATATAAGGCAAGTAGGTTCACAAATTTGAATTTAAATTGATGTGAATTTGTTTTGTAGTATTACAATGAACATCATATAGGCTAGCCTATGCCAAGTGATGACAAACAACCAAGTCCGTGGTGCGCAACTAACAAAAATAGCTTTGAGGCTAAATTCTTGACCTCATGTTATTTGAAAATTCGTAACTCCACAACGGAGGGTCGTATCACATAAATATTTCCTGGAAAATGTTCTTAAAATACTATTTTACACCGCTGTAAAAAAATTGTTTTGACCTCTGAAATATAGATGGAAAAAGAAAAGCTATCTAAATAGTGATATTAGAATAGGCCTAATGCAGTACTGAATAGGCCTATTCTATACACTATTTAGATAGGCTTTTCTTTTCCATCTTGATTTCAGAGGTCGAACACATTTTTCAATTTTTTTTTCAATCATACAGTGGTGTAGAATAGTCTTATCGACTAACTAGTGCAACAGAACCTTAATTTCAGTCTTGTGAATTTATGTGATGCCTCTGTAATAGTCAAAAAGAACATTTTATTCAGTTACAATTCAGATCGTTCCCAAACCGTGTTAGCATGTAGTGAGATCATCGTGCCAAACTATTACAAAGAAGCGATTCGATTCAGTGCTCCATTGCTTGGTTCACCAAACACGTCATTTAAACAAAAAGTATATATTAAACTAATTCCTCCATGATATATCGTACATTTTGGATTAGTTTATTGTCAAGTTGGCAGTGACAGTACTTTACGTCCATATAGGGGATCGTTGACACCATTGTCCTTTCAACAGATAATGAGCATGGACAAGAGTATGTGTTTGCCGCTCTTGGTATTTCTATTAACGGTACGTATACAATAAGTTCTGGAAAATTTAAATTTTGTTTATAACTTGATGCATTTTCCGTATTATGCTGTATTATCACAGATGCTATAGGCTTACACTGAAAGCGGAAAACTATAAATTTCATAATTATGATCAGGGGATGGTTGGGCGCAATGCTCGGTGAATTGGTAATTATAAAAATAAAAAACCCGGTTACAACAAAAAGCTATTTTATTACTTTAGCACATAGGTCTAAGTCAATGCTATTCGTACTTTAAAATTATGGTGGCATGTTTTATACATTGTAACATGACAATTGGCGATAGCTTTTAAACAGCTAAAGTAGGCACCGCCAGTTTTTTTGGTGTTTTTTTTTAACGCATTACGGTACGGTATTCTAATAATGTTAATGTATAGGAATAAAGACAAATAACCATTAGTTAAAATGTGCACTGAGTTTAAGTACAAATAGTAAGAATGTCACTCCAAAAATTTCGAAGGCCATTTTATTCTAAGTTTGGCTTATATTTAAGCATGATCAGGAATAAAGATTTATTATTATTATTCCCGACGATGCTTAAATAAAAACGAAACGTAGAATAAAATGCCCTTATCAATATTTGGAAAGACAGATAACTACTGGAATATAGGCCTAATTTATTTAGGTATAGGCATAGATCAAACACAGAGATTATAGTAATAATTTCGTACAAGTTATAGGCTTACAAGCCTTTCCTACTAGCAGGCCCTGCATCAGTGCCATAAGGGTCTTGAAATGGAAGGGAGCTGATAGGAGTGGGAAGGTGGAGGATCGGTGATTAGGTGAGGGGCTAAATCGCAAAATTAGGTGATTTGATGTGATTTTTAACTACATGAGCATGATTTGTGGGCGGGGAGCCTCTGGGAGATGGGCAAGTTTTTTAGGGGAAAGTCTATAATAATAATAATAATAATAATAATAATAATAATAATAATTATTATTATTATTATTATTATTATTATTATTATTATTATTATTATTATTCATCGCATGGACTTTATTCTCTAACTCTGTCGTGATAATAAAAAAAAGGAGTGCATGGTTTAGTTTCTGGTAGCTTTCGATGACATCTCATCATCTTCGCCAGCCATTTGAACCATATAACAGCCCGATTCAAACGGCTGACGAAGATGACGAGATGTCATAGAAAGCTTCCAGAAACTAAACTATAACTCTGAAAGGTATCTTACACTCTTTTTTATTATTAATATTATTAATATTATTATTATTATTATTATTATTATTATTATTATTACTACTACGGTATTATTATTTTTATTATTATTATTATCTCACCATCATTATTATCACTCGTAGATTTTAGCACGCCTATTAAAAAGGAATCTATCCGATGGTAGAGATGTTTAATTACAATGTATAATTCTCTGTCTTCTTTGCCTTTGTTGAACAAAAGCAGTATCAGCACTCGTTTAGGTGTAGAAATATCCATATCATTACGCATATTCACTGATTTTTTAAAATAATTTTCTTAATATAAAAAAAAAAGAAAAAAGCAATACACTCGCCATTTACAGGATGTAATGATGCTCTATTATTATTTCACAATAACCTTTCCACGCATACTAAGTTTAATCATACACCTCCATGGTTTAATTGTTAGGAATATTGTCTGCAATTCACGATTTGTGAACCATAAAACAAACTTGATTTATGTCTCAGCAATGATAACAATGCCTTCTTCACATAGTTTCCGCCTGTACATACATGCCTGGTGTCCGTGCACAACGTCATAATGTCGATTTAGGTAATGACAGTTGGCTAACAGCACAAGATATAATATTCATATGAAAGTTAATTTTACGTTAAAATAACGTTAGGCTTACAGTGTTTTAGTTAAACCATAAATATGTGTTCATAACATAAATTCCAGCTGATTAAAGTTTGCTAACGTTTCTGAAACGCTGTGCTAACGTCGTTTTCTGACAACTTATGTGAATGTTAAACAGTCCAGAGGGCGGATCTCGGTTCAAATTTAAGAAAAAACAGCAAAAAGAAAGGGAGGTCTTCCCCCAGGGAAATTTGTATTCATAGATGGTGGGAAATGAGTTTTCACGACTTTTGAATTGTCTTTTAATGAATTTTAATTTCTTCAAAATTCTGTGTTTTATTTCCTCTTGAAAACGGTCAGGTACGGTAATTTTTTCTCCTTTTTATTACATTAAATAGGCCTATTATGTGTGTACCGGGCGCAAAAAAACAAAAATAGTAGTTGCATACGTAGCCTATTCCTTTTTCCATATCGATGAACCCCAAAAATGAAGGGGGGTCGAGGTCCAACACCGGGAAAATGTTGACTCCTAGACAGCGTAAAATGAGTTTTCTCGACTTTTGAGTGCGGTTTTTCTCCCCGACCCCCCCGGCGGGGGGGGGGGGGGGTGAGGGAAATATCTTCCCCCCCCCCAATCAACAATGGTGTTCGTCTTCGACTTCGCTATTTTTGCAGAGAATACATTACAAGGGTAATGAAACGGAGTGCGCCTTGTGGAACTGTAAGCACATTGGGGAAGTGTGTGTCCAACAAGAAAGTTCAATGGTGGTGTTTTTCGTCTGGAAGACGAAACACGCTTGGATACCTTTGGATAATGATTTTATGCCAACTTAAGTTAAATTACCCGATATGTGGTTGTAGGCTGGATACCATAATTTTGAATGCTCATACATTGTTTAATTCTAATTACTATAATATATTATCCATTTTCAAGAGAAAACATTCAGTCGCCATTGACAATGGATGCTGTATGACAAACTTGACATAGTACAAATGCTCAAAGTTGACTTTATAATTAATATTGTAAACACTTTTTGTTTTTTTTTAGGTACTTTTAAGCATTTTACAGTTTTTCTTTATTCATTGTCATATGTATCTTTTACGCTCCAATCTGCTTTTTGTGAATTTTGGCATTGTAATGTACAATATATATGCTTATTTATCACGTACGTACGTTTTATTATAACGTACGTACGTGTTATTATTAGACAGTTTGGGCAAACTCCGTATTTGTATGCATATGGATGAAATTCGCGTAATACTTCAGTCTTTGTGTAGTGTCAGGGGCGGACTTAGGGGGGGTGGCCCGGCCCCGGCCCCCTTTTGAGAGGTAAGAAAAAGGAAAAAAGAAAGAAAAAGAAAAAACGATAGCCCAGAACGCCACAAATGTTATTTTCGGGCGTCTAAAACACAGAAATTCGCGGGGGCATGCCCCCAGACCTCCTATTCTAGTGTTGTCTCGATCGGCCCAAATTTCGGCCCCCTTTTGGACATCTCTGGATCCGCCCCTGAGTGTGGCGTCAATACCGTGCGTGATACGGGTCTTCGATGCGTTTTGGCGTATTGAGCCCATTTCACACGCAAGTTGAAAAACATAAGTTAATCTGGTATATTACTTTTTTATGCTTGAAACCAAAAAGCAAATAAAAAAAAAAACAAAAATCCGATCAGAATGACCCAAACTAGTCCCACGACCACTAGTGATTACAGAGCCATACCAAGGCAATATATATACACAGCCCAGGTGTGAATGCAAATAGTGGAATACAAGCTATGTGGCTCGGTTCCAGTAGATACAGAGACTATTTTGTCATTCTTAACGCGTCCTACGAAATTCTTACGAGACAGCACTAGTCCGTGAATTTGTGAACAAGATCGGAGATCTAAAGATGCAATCTCTACCGTGCATCAATGGCGGCCCGCTGGATCTCGACAGGAGTACCACAGTAGTCACTATATTTTATACTAGTGGTTCTCAGCTATTTTTCATTTGCAAACCCTAATAAATGTTAATTGAATTGAATTGAATTGAATTATATAGAATTTCATAATTATAATTAACTCTCGTAAAAATTACACTACGAAATATGTAAATTTAAAAATGTCTAAAGAATAAAAAATTAATTTTAGATCATTTTAGAATTTACAAGACAAGAGTACATCATCCTAATCCAAATCGCAAATATAGATCCATCGGGGGCAGATACCAGAGATGTCAAAAGAGAGGGGAGGGGCTGGAGATCAAGCCTACACAGCGCCGGGGGCGTCCTCAGCCTTGTCACCCTTTTAGGCAGTTAAAAAAGGGGAAAAAATGATCGCCCAAAACGCCTCACAGGTGGTTACATTCGAGCGTCTATCTAGAAAACAAATATTTCGCGCGAATTTATTCGCGCGAATCAAATCTTCGATACGCTTTCTGAGCTCTGATTAGTTGCGCATTTTTTCGATTCGCAAAAACTCCGATAGGATTGTGAATGTGCATGCGCCTTCGATTCGCGCGAATAAATTAGGGCGGTGTTATTTCGATCGGCCCCATTTTCGGTTCCCCTGTCGGACATCTCTGGATCCGCTCCTGCCGGCAGGGACCCTGTCCATTTACGGTAAATGAAATATTAAAGCTCAAACAAAGTTGAATAATTTTTTTTGTAATCCGAACAATAGACAAGAGGTGAACACACGCGTACACATTCACTGCGGCCATGGTATGTGTTTGCACATAAAAATAGCCACCAGTCTAATTTTATCATCTGACCTACTTACTTCACTCTTCCTTTGCAGTAGTGCGCCCACACATTCCTGAAGGCGGCGTACAAAGGATGTCTGCTTCACCCTAAAGAGTACCGTGGGAACCTGTGTGGGCGTTTCTTTCCGATTTTTATAGTTAGTTTCCATGCAACAATTGGCCTTGTGAGTGAAATTTCCGGCTTACTTAATGTCAAAAGAAGCCTGAAACAACCATTAACATTGTAGGCCTATAAATTTTATTTAAACTATATTTTACTATTTCCATTTATTTGTTTATTTTTTTTATAAACATGCCTAAACAAAATATGTATCAACAATGGAAATAAAACAAACAAGAAGATACAAAACCTGTGTCTGCTTCACCTTTCTTTCCTGAAATTATACTGTAGTTAATAATTTCTTTAGTTAATTTCTCTGCAATGAGTGATTTTGTCGGCCTTATGAATACATTAATATATTTGTTTTATTTTCATTATCACATCATTCAGTATATTTTAATTTATTTTATATAGGCCTATGTATTGTTATAAATAGAACATTTGGTAATGTAAATGGAGATGCAACAAAAAAAAAGAAAAAAAAAGAAAAAAAAAACTAATCCGCTAAAATACCGGTAAATCTAAATTTTATTGGAGCATTTACAAACAAATATATATCCTATGGAAACGCTAAAAATAAACGTGTCTCCAAACCATCGACTTGTAACATTTGCGTTGTTTCTGTAAAAAGAAAGATAACACCATTTGATACTGCTTAGCCACCTTGTTCTATTAAATTATTATTCGCGGCAGCACCTTCGGCGCTCCATACACCGCGGCCGAAATGCATAACAAAAAATACAAAAATCCAGGTATATAAAGTACACGTTCGTAAAATCGGGAATTCGTAAAATCGGGGTTCGTAAATGAGGAGTTCTAGTGTATACCAAACTGGACGGTCACTCATGTTTAACTTTATAAACCTTCTGACGCCTGGATTTGGAGTCTAGTATATTATTTCCTATTATGTTGAGGAGCCTTTGTTCTTTGTCTAGCGTGCACTCTCTCAGTGATCATCACGGTGTCGACAGTTATTATTATTATTATTATGATAATAATAATAATGATAATAATAACAATATTAATAATAATAATAATAATAATAATAATAATAATAATATTTTTAATTAGTAACATGAGTTCCTGGAACAAAATTAATGATGTTGACGGTAATAACCGATATGATCATGTTAAGAATCATAAGAACAATTATAACATAATAATAATAATGTAATAATGAAATATAAATAAAAACAAAATTACAAAACAATAATGATAGTAGTAATAGTAGTAATAGTAATAAATAAATAAATAAATAATAATAATAATAATAATAATAATAATAACAATAATATTAATATCATTTATAATAGCAATAATAGAGAATGTTTTTGTTAGAGCTTACAGTTGTATTTCCAAATACCAGTAAAATAATGTATTTAACTACTTTTTTGTACTACTCTATTTATTATAAAATCGCCAAAAAAAAAGAACAAAAAATATTTTAAAATAATTAAGGTATAAACTACTTTATCACTGTGTTTGACTATATCAAGTTTGGCTAGAATCAAGCATGTTAAAAGAATGAACAACAATCACAAAATAAATTGAAAACAATGG
>NW_022704401.1:24132-31560 GCF_011630105.1 Anneissia japonica | reverse complement strand
ATATATTTACACTTTTATTTTTCGTGTGTAAGTCTCATAATTGTTCTTCTCCACAGTACATTAATGACCTCCTAAAATTGCGATCAACTATATATGCAGGCGAATACGTACATCCACATAATGTAGTTGAATCATTGTAGATTTTCCTTCTGGTCGGTTGAAAACCTATGGTGATAAATCCTTCTCTGTTGCTGCATTAAAGTTGTGGAATAAATTCTCTAAATTTGTTTGGTCTTTTCTACCTCTTGTCTTTCTAAATCCTGGCTAAAATCACATTTTTTTCTCACAATTCTAATCTGTTTTGTTCTTGTTTTTAGTCTGTTTGCTTTCGTTAATTCTTGTCTTTGACACTGGATATAAAGGCCTATAGAGATATTGTGTAGTATGCACTATATAAATGCAGGACCATGACCAAGGTGCGCGAATATAATGTGTGCGCGCGTCACACAGAGGTTACAGAGCGTTAAAAATGTGTTTTCTTTTTACCAACGTATCCCTGCTGGAACGACACGTCTCTCAACGTTTGTATATTTCATTATACCTCGTTTTAATAAGCGAACGATTTCGGAGGTTTTTCATTCAATTGCTATACCTTTAAACTTTGAAATAATCATCCAATTGAATCTTATCTTATATCTTAATCATTTTATACGTGCACTCAATAGAGGTACTTGTTTGTCCAACTGTCACTTTTCTGTACTGTACGTTCTTTTTTGTGTTTAATTGTTATAATAGAGGTTTTCATAACAGCAAGGGAAAGGCGCTATACAAATACCAATTACTGTATCAGTACCTACCTGTAAATTGTCAAAGCTCTTAACAATGTCCCGTACTCACGTGAATAAGCGCCCCGTTTGAATAATCACCCCTCTCGTGAACTATCTTAACCCACCCCGTTTGAATAAGTGTCCCTCCTAATTTGATTAGGCGCCCCCTCGATGTTTATTTATTTATTTATTTATATAAAGCAATATCATGTGATTCTTTTTTAGTAAGCCTATATTGCAATCAGTCTTACGACTGTCTTTATCGTGATGTAAATTTAAATTTCCTTCTTTGTCAATTTCAAAATGAGGATATTTTTTTCCTGAACAGATGAGAGCACCCATGGACAGTATGTTTGCAACTTTCCTCGTCTTTGTTTAGCCCTACTTCTGTTTCTTTTATTTCTTTTTCTTCTCTTTAGCATGTTCTCATCTGAGTTTACAAGAAGCGTCAGCCTGGTAATGATTCTGCTCATCTCAATCGGCAGATGCCCAACAAGCTTTGACATCAGCACTAATTTCATTTGTGGTTCTGTTCAAGCTCACAGCATTCTCGTAATGCCTAGTCCTAATCTTTGTTCATTCAAAAAGAGCCCCTTGAATTTTCCAAGTTCCTAAAAAAAACCCCAATATTCATGTATTTTCTATGGATATGTTTTTTTTTGTTGTGATTCTGTTACTCAAACTGTAACCAGGGGTGGCGCCAGCGGGGGCGGGGGCGGCAGGGCCCCTGTCGGGGAGAGCTTCCCCCACTACCGTCGGGGAAGAAAAATCACAATTCGTCGGGGAGAAAAAAAATTATATGTATTTTTTACATATTAGTAGACTCTAAAATCGATTAAATAAGCCTTTGAAACCTCTAAATTGCCCAGGACCACTTTCGGAACCTTTTAATCGAAGCTCGACCACGCCCACTTTGCTTTCGTCGGGGAAATCTGACCCCTCGTCGTTTGGATTAGAAGCTGTTTGAGAAACTTTTGCTCAGCCTTAATTATTATATGCTCTCCGATTTACACAAAAATCAGCTGGTCCATCTGTTGCTGGGACAGAACTGAACGATACAGACTAGATTACAGCTGATGGCCTATTATCCATACTACCATATAACCATTACTACCGGCCTGAATGAATTTTACTGGAGATGGGTTAGCTTCCGGAAGATTTCTGCTTTCTTGCGGGAGTGTGGGAGACTGTCTCGATTTCCAGGCGATTCCTGCGACTTGCGCGAAACTAAGGACTAGTCTTACCGTAAGTCCTCAAATCAGCAGCATTCTCGAATAAATGCAGCGCCAAACCTGATTTTTTTAGCTAAAGTGCCGCTCTCGAATAAGGGCTGCGGCGCTTAATCAAGAGTAGTATTACCCTTTTGAGTGTATGTGAATTGAATGTATACAATGCTAAACAAGCATTTCCTTATAAACGTTCATTTACGATGACGTAGGACTTATGATTGGCCTAGAACTACGCGAATATGTGAGATACCGGTAGGTAACATGGGAACGGGCATGGAAAGCGCTACGCCAATATTTTTTGTAAGCGCTGCTCTTCAATAAGCGCTGCTCTCGAATAGAGCCGCACTGAAACCTCCAAAAATGTTTTAAGCTCCGTGGTGCTTATTTGAGCATTTACGGTATTACCATTTGAAAATTTTATGTTCATTGTCATACCTACAGTAGAATTATGCACATTTCTTGTAATAGTATGCCTGGCCTAGCCTTTCTTTGTTGAATTGACATAAAAAGAACAAATTTGCCTTTCCTATTGTCTTTCTAACCTCAAATTAATTGTTTGAGCTTGCACTGTACACGAAGTCAAAGCAATAATAATATTCTAATTGAACATCCATGGAATAATATGCAAGGTAAAAGAACGTTTGTTCACAGATTATTAAATGGAAATTATGGAATAACCCCAGATAATATTAAAACAAACTTTGAATCCATGACACTTTTGGATTTTAAAACTTCTATTTCAAATCCTTTATAAGATAACTTACAATTCTTTCTCCCATGCATATTATTCCCAAATATAAATTATTGTATTGTCGATATTTAAAGAAATTGTTTTTAATGATGTTTCTTCAATAGTTTTTTTTCTGTTGTTAATACTGAACCACTTTGGAAATCAGTGCTTTACCACTGAAAGTGTCCAGTATAAAGACAATAAATAAATAATACTATTTTTTTATTTCCATATAGATTTTTGCATCTCAAGCTCAAAATAATGGTAAGGAATTATCCTTTTTTCTCTCCATATTGTTGAAGGTGGAAAAAAGAAAAAAACAATGTAAAAACCTTAAAAATTCAACAATATATTTTGAATAGCTCATTTAAATAGTTTTCGCCAGTTTATGGACACAATCGACAAAAATCCCTAAATTGGTTACCAAACAAATTAAGGTAACCAATTTTGATAATTGCTATGAAAACCTTCAAGAAATATACCCCTTTTCAAAAAATTTCGCATCCACGGTATGTATTCTGACTGATGTTTTACTAATTCTGTATGTTCTTTTGCCATAGTTGAGTAATTGTTTTGTTTTATGTTTCAGTTATCATTACGAATATTATTCCAAACGTAATTTCCGGAGATCCACTTATAGAGCATGTGGATGGTCATTCCGTTACTGCTCAGTTCACGATTGGCACTACAACAGGAAGTGATTCCCTAACCGGATCAAATCTTTGGAGTTTGTCCTTCTACATAGCCGATTCAAGTGAAAATCTTGTCACTGGGACACAGGTCGCTGCTACCTTAACTAATCCCAATGTTGGGATTACTCCAGGGCAAACTTTTACACTGGAAGGAACAGCAAATTTAAACCTGGACAGTAAAGATTGTTCACAGCTTCCTAAATTTTGTGCAACATTATCTGTTAATCCATCAGCATCACCTGCTTTTACTCTAACACCGGACACAGGTTATTCAACTACGAAATGCACTGATATTAGTTGTGAAGGTTTGTAGTTTTTTTTGTGTGTGTTATTTGGCACTACTCTTTTATTAAGGTCATTGTTATTGTAATATTGTGTTTTATATTTTGTTTATTTCTGTTCATTTTTGTTTATTTTGTGAAATGTCTAATGATTGTTCACATAGATCCTATATGAATATTGATACTTATTTATTTTTATTTTTACAGAACTATTTTTAATCATTATTTCCAACATTGATATTAATTTCTATTATGCCTTTTTGATGATACAGTTTTTTCACCTAATCAAAAGTGTAAAGAAACCATAACAATTTACACAATACCTTGATAAAAATATGTGTGCTAATGGCAAAATATAGCTCAGTTGGTAGAGTATCCGAATGGTAATTGAAAGGTCTTGGGTTCGAATCCCGATGGGGTTATACTTTTTTCTTGAATATTTATTATCATCTTTAATTATGACCAGTGGAGGTGTATCTCCATACCAAAGTTACTTTTGAGTATTTGAAGTTAAAAAGTTTGAAAATATGACTCAAAGAATATTTCTCAGGCTTATTGTCTTATATGAAAATGGTATTTTTTAGGTGTGGTTATTACAAATGTACTACCTGCCCAAACAGAAGACAGATCCTTGATCCAAGGTACAGACAACATTAATGTAAATTTGACTGTCACCTTGTCCTCTGACACAGACTATGCAAGTATTCAAGGTAATTAACTATACTGCCATCTAAAGTAATAATGTACCTCATTAGTGTTTTTTTTTTTATGCTATAATGATGTGATGCTTTGGTGAATGCAAGTTCGGTTCTTGAAAAATGTTTATCCCACAACTTCTATATTGTCTTGCCTGCAAGCATGGAAAGATGGCTTTGAGTGAGTCATTGTTGTAGTGTACTCAAAGTTGTATATCGCCCTCTATTATTGTAAGAGCAGAGAAAGTTCGAGTTGGTTGTGATGGTTGTTGAATATAGTGGATAATAAAGACAACCGGTTTGGATTACTTAGATGTGGTTTTGTTGTCCATTTGTCTCAGTGAGTGAATGAGAGACATAACATTGGCGACGAGGATAAACCTGGATATATATAGATAAACGCCGGTGTATGGAACATAAGAAATATGGCTGTTTCTACGACGTTTAGTGAAGATTTGCCAAGGTTAGATTTATATGCGGAGCCCACCACTCTGCCTACGCAGTGGCGTGAGTTTAAAACGGCGATAGGCTATTTGATAGCTGCCAAGGGCATTGTCAATAACGCACAAAAAGAAGCTGTACTGTTGCATGCCGGTGGAGTAAGACTCCAACAGATATTTATATTTGCCTGACGAAGGGGAAGTTGAGGGCCAGCAGCAATTGAACGCATACGATAAGGCTATTAGGAAACTGGATAAATATTTCACCCCCAAAACTAACGAACCATATGAACGTCACAAGTTTAGGAAAATGGTGCAAGAGATTGGCGAAACCGTAGCCTCTTTTGTCGCCAAGCTAAATAGGCAGGCTACCTATTGTAATTTTGGTGCAGATACCAGCACCCATGTGAGGGACCAGTTGATTCAGGGCTGTACTGCTCCACGGCTTAAAAAGTTACTGGAAAAAGGGAATGAACTTACCCTTCAGAAAGCCATGGGTATAGCAAGTTTGTACGAACTAGTGATGCTTCAGTCAGCTGAGATGACACAGAGCTTAAATGTGAATAGATTGATGGTGAAGACTAATCATCAGGAACCTCCAAGAAGTACATGCTGGAAATGTGGAAGACAGGGACACTTTGCAAAAGATAGTTTGCCTAGCAAGAGGAGCAGAGTGTAGAAAATGTGGTGAAGTTGGACATTTTTCAGTTGTTTGTAAGAACAGAGGGAAAAAGGGGAAAAGGGTGACTTTTAACATAAAGGCAAACAGCCAGGGAGAAAGAAATGTGATAAGGTATTTAATGTTGATGATATTGATGTCTGATGATCATGAAATATTTACAATTGCAGTAAATTTTACATCTGATGATGAGCCAGTATATAAGGCAAATATTGGTGGCCATTTAGTTAGTGGATGTTTTAATAGATTCTGGGTCCCCGTGTAACATCATTGATAGGCTATGGGAACAACTAAAGAGAAAGGGGTTAGACTGCAAAAGTGAAGTAGTCAATAAGAGTTTGAAACCACATGGTACACAAAATACTGTCGGTGTAAAAGAAAAGTTTTGGAAGTCAGTACAGGTCGGTACATGCCGAAAATTAGCCCTTAGCGAATTCGGTCCTGCTACCCGACCTACTCGGGTAATCGATCATCCAACCCCCTGTCACAAGTGACAGGTCGAGTGACAGGTTCGCTACTTGCCTAAAATTTATTACCCGCTGCCGGCGGCCTGCGAAGGTCGCATACTAGTGTATTGTAGTTAGGCCTAGGAAGGTTAGTGATCTACTGTAGAGTGAGCAAGAGATATTTCGTTTACAATAGTCAGGCACGGCAAACGTAATGAATAAGCCTACAATCTAGGCTACAGCAATTAATACTCTCTTAACATCTTCCTACATTTTCAATAAAAAAAAGTTATAATCGGGAGCGCATGTTTAGGTGAGGTGTGATGTCAAAAAGTGCATTGGCAGTCCGTAACGAACAGAAGCAACTACTGAATTTCCCGCAAATATTTTTTACTGGGAATTGTTCTTCTTGTCTACTGTATACCACAGTATAATTAAAAAGAAAATACAAATTGTGTTCACACCTAAAAATCGGGAAAATTACTATGCACAACAAACAAAAATAATAAAATTGAACTGAAGCGCCTACCCCTGGGCAATTCCATAAATTCGGACGTACATTTCAGACACTTTGTGAATCTATATTTTCATAATGAAGCTTGCAATTTATTTTTTTTAAAGTTTGCATTACATCTACTGGTTAGTACTATCAAGCCTACAATTTTTATTTTTTAACTCGTATGCGTTACGGAGATACGGGTCAAAATGACCCCGTGACGGACGTAATCAGAGAAAGTGACTTTTCCTACGTCACTATACTTTTTTTTAAAACTCTGTGATGTGTGGGACATTTAAAAAAAAGTATTTCCCTGTTGTTTTCCACTAAATGTGTGGGCTTTCTAGCAGAATAAAAATTGAATTTAATTTTTTTCATTTTCTCTATGAATACACCATAAAATTACTGTGACAGACGTACAATTTTATTGGGTAGGTAATTTTGTGTCATATAATCCTGAGTTGACCTCAATACCCTAGTAGTCAAACCATGTTTTGTATGCATTTGAGGTAAAGAGAATATTGACTTCATAAATTGGTTCAGGGTGGCCCCAGAATCATTTTGATGTGGCAAAATGTCAAAGGTCAGGGTCAAAATTCATAGTAATAGGGCCCTTATATCTTTGCAACCACATGTGGTAGAGAGTTAAGTTTGGTGCCAAGTTGTTCAAAACATTTATATTTCTATTTACCATAATAGAATATTTTGTTAAAAAATGACCGGACATGTCATTTCTGACCTTGATCTCCGGGTCATATTCACAGTTTCTCATATTTCCGTAACCACTGGTGGTAGGGAGTTAATTGTGGTGTCAATTTGTTCAGAACATTCATGTAAATAGATTATAAAGGAGTTGAATCTAAATTTGTAACCAGGAAAAATGATTATTTGGTTCCCAAAATTAAATTAAATTATTAATTAATGCAGACAGTTAAACTAGTGAAAGAATATGTGCATACTGTACTGTACTAGA
>NW_022704401.1:21224-24103 GCF_011630105.1 Anneissia japonica | reverse complement strand
GATCTATTAAGCCAAGTCCTAGCTTTTGGCGTTAACTTCTTCATTGTATATAAAGAATCCTGCAATGGGCAAGTTTAGATTTTAAAGGTTCTGGAATTAGAGATTATTATAACACCTGTAATATATAGAACAACATTTTTGCAATACAAGAAAAGTCATAGTAATTGTAGTTAATCAAGATGACTGTATGGTTACTCATGCTAAATAAGGTGTCTTATCTTGCATTATAATAATATCCTGTAATTTGAATATAAAAAAATAATATAATCATATGTTAGCTGTAATTGTAATTACAGGACATTATTATGATGAAGTAGATAGAGTAGCCGTGATAGTCAAGATGATAACATTATTATGTAATTTGTGTATTGCCTGCCTGGTTTGTTTTTATTAGATATTTGCTTAAAATTTTAGTTCAAAATTGTTTTTTGTTTGTATGTAAGCCATTGGTACTGAAAATATGTGCATATTGCACACTGTTTGATAATAATAAGACAAAATGTGTTTCAGGGAGGAAATTATGTAAGCCTACAGTAAATTGATCTCGACCAGAAACTCAAGTATAGGGCTCATACCCAGAATTGTCCATGTTGTATTATGTTTTGTGCACAACATGTAGCCTACTGTAACTACAGACATATGACACATTGACAGTTTTCAAATTTTCACCATATTTCATAGGTTATAACACATTTTACACAATGTGATGGACATACAGTTACGGACGTACAGAAAAAATGTACGTCTGTCACATGGTTTTGCTAATTAGTGTAATTAATGGTAGGCTTCCAATTTGCTGTATACACTTGGTATGCCTAGTATGCTTTATAACAGAGTTTTGGTAACTTCTTTGTACCTGGTTAGAAAAGGAAATAAACAAATGTCATTTTCTTGTGACGGACATACATCCATATTTTCATTATTTTTAAATATTTAATTAAAAATATGGCGTTGATTACAAAAATTCAAAAAATTTCACCAAATCACACAATACAATACTAATTCATTATTTTAATGAAAAGTGAATCAGATTCTGATATTTTGCAAGTGAAAAAATTGGAAATTAAAATTATAACTACATTTTCTTTAGTATTTCAAAATATTAATTAATTATATTGAATTCCAATTATTTTCCATGTGGTAAGTGAATTCTTAATTTTTTTTTTCACAAAAATATAACTCATTAGCTTCATAATGATTTATCACTCATACACATTTGATGTATTTGAATTTTTTACCATTTGGTTTACTAATTTACGGAATTGCCCCCCTGGCATCCCAAGAGAACTAATAAAATATTGATGCATCTTTCTGGCTAGTATTCTCCCGATCGCCAAGTCACGGTTTTACGTTCGCGAAATTCGTGAAAAAAGTAAAGTAAATCCACAGACGTACTGTACAGCTACTGTCTTTTTTCATTATGGTCGGATTTTGGTTTAAAACATTTTATGTTTTAAATAATAACATTAGATTCAGAAATTGTACTTTCTGAAATTTGACCATGATTGGAGCAGTACTGGCTGAACTATGTCCGATTTTCTCCTACTAACAAGGTCTTGTTTACTCATTGTGAAGGCCGTTTAGGCAGCATGCAGGCAATTAGCAATCACTCATCCAACCCACCAGTGACCGTTTCTTTAGAGGAGAAGAATTTCGTCATGTAGTCGTAAGGTAGATAATGTGCCATTTCTAGTTGCAGAAGCACAGTGTAGACCATTATTGGGCAGGAAAACCTCAATAGAGTTGCAGGTTATAAGAATTTCGCTGCCAGTAAATTCCATTGAAGATGACTACAGAGAGATATTTAGTGGTAAAGTGGGAAAATTGACAGACTACCAGGCTGAGTTACATGTAAAGACAGAATGCAAAGCTAATTGCTCAGCCTTGTAGAAGAATACCGTATAGTTTAAGGCCTAAACTAGAGGCAAAACTTAAGGAGTTAGAAGAGATGGATATAATAGAACGTGTACTGTAGAGGGTTCCACCCCTTGTGTGAGTCCAGTGGTTATTGTCCCCAAGCCAAATGGGGATATCTGTGTGTGGATATAAGGTGTGCAAACAAAGAAATTGTTAGAGTTTAAAGACACGTCGTTCGACAAGTACTCACAAACTTTAAGGGTTGTCAAAATATCGCTGATGACATTGTAGTTTATGGCCGTAGTACACAAGAGCATGACTTAAGGCTGAGAAAGGTGTTGGAAACCCTAAGGAGCAGAGGGCTAACTCTAAACCGAGAAAAATGCATGTCCAGGGGTTTATTTAAGAGCCGGCGGCCGGCGCATTCGATCGGCTACTACGATGTTTTCGCCGGCTACTTCAATCAATGCCGCTGCTGTACAAAAATTAATACAAAAACCACCAATATAAATAGCGCAACAGGCCTGTAAAGAACCTTATTTACCTACACGAAGTTAATTTGCAATAGTATGCACTCATTTCGATGTTCCTTTCTCTTGAAAGTTCTCGTATCGATGTTCCTTTCTGTTGAAAGTTCGTTAAAATGTCTACCAATTTTCAGACTCCATGTTTGACTTTCATGAACTCGCGGCGTAAACAAAGTTAAAGTTCAAAGTTCGGCAGTCGCGCCGGGGTGAATCCATCAATGAAGCCACGCCTCCAAATCACATGTTAGCCAATAAGATAATAGAAATTTCTCCTCCACCACGTGCTCAGGTGTTGACGATTTACATCGCCCAAACTCTTTTTCCTTACATTTGGCTTCCGGGTTTTCTTACCGCGGAAAAGAAAAAAACAGATCGTCATTTAAAATTAATTTGTGTATGACTATGAACCTTTTATTTTCATTTCATTTTTATTTTACTAGCCCTCTTTGTGATGACATAGATATTTCGGAAATGATAAATAATTTAAAAAAAAAA
>NW_022704401.1:0-20921 GCF_011630105.1 Anneissia japonica | reverse complement strand
CCTCCTACTTCAGTGTTGTCTCGACCGGCCCAAATTTCGGCCCCCTTTCGGCACCCCCCCCTTTTGGACATCTCTGGATCCGCCCCTGTGGGAAGGAAACAAGTGTCCAGAATATCGGCACGTAGCACAAGAGTTGTGTGTAGTAGGAAAACTAGTAATGAAGGGGCCAAGAATGGTTGTACCAAAGAGTCTGAGGTGGACTATAATGGAGATTGGCCATGAGGGACACCCTGGAATCGTTAACATGAAACAGAGATTCAGAACAAAAGTATGGAGGCCAAAAATAGACAAGGATATTGAAGAGTTTGTAAAGAAATATCCGGGCTGCCAGTTGGTAGGACAAGCGGAACCACCAGAACCTTTAATGAGTACCGAGCTTCCGGATGGTCCATGGAGATCGGTATGAGTAGATTTTCTGGGACCATTACCAACAGGGGATTACATTCTCTTCGTTGTTGATTATTACAGTAGGTTCTATGAAATAGACATTATGAGAAGTACAACAGCTGATAGAAATGTACGTTCGCTAGAAGTTAATTTATGTTTGCGCGACATGGCTTACCGCAAGTCATTGTCAGTGACAATGGCCCACAATTCATATCAGGAGAGTTTTTGTAGAGGTAAATGGAATATAAGCATCAGAAGGTGACACCGAAATGGGCACAAGCAAATGGGGAGGTTGAAAGTCAGAATAAATCAATCTTGAAGTGACTTAAGATAGCGCATACTATGAAGACAGATTGGAAACGAGAGCTTACACGATATTTAGCTGTGTATAGAACAACTCCTCATCCTTCAACAGGCAAGACACCTGCTGAATTGCTAATGGGTAGAGCCTTAAGGACCAAATTACCAGAATTAGAGAGAGTGTTTTGTAGACGAGGAGGTTAAAGATAGAGATCAGTTGATGAAGTGGAAATCAAGGCAGTATGTGGACGTGAAACATAACTCACGTCACAGCAATGTTAGACCAGGAGATGGTGTTCTTCTTTGCCAGGAAGCGAGAGACAAGTTCTTGACAAAGTTTGAACCTAGAGTGTATGACGTAGTTTCTAGATATGGTAAATCAAGTCACTATAAGTGATCGGGATGATGCAAACAGGCGTCGTCGGAAACGAAATATTACACATGTGAAGAGGTTTTATGGTAGTAGACCACTAACAGATGACGTCACAGTTGAGGATACGGCACTCGATGACTTAATGGAAACTGTACATGAGGAGGGTCCAACAATCAATGAGACCCAAACTCCAGAACCGCAAAGGAGGTATCCTCTGCGTATTAGGAAGAAACCGGATAGACTTGATTTGTAAAGATGACGAGAGTAGTAGTAGTGATTAAAAATGTTGTGTTATAATAGTTTGTAAAGATGTTGTTCAAGAGTAGTCGAAGTGATGATGTTGTTATGTTCGTTAAAAAAAAAAAAATTCATACACACAGATACAGTATATGGTAATTATGTTAACTACCATTATAACATTGTGAAGTACTGTAGATAACGAAATAAAAAAAACCAGCACTCACTTTTCAGGTTTATTAACATAATTTGCAATATTAATGCATATTGGTTTGGTAGACTATTTACAGTTTGTTTCAAAGACTTGCAGTACATGCTTGTAAAATGTTTAACGGTTTTCTAACATAATTTGCAATATTAATGCATATTGGTTTGGTAGACTATTTACAGTTTGTTTCAAAGACTTGCAGTACATGCTTGTAAAATGTTTAACGGTTTTCATTTAATTTTTGAATTGTTTGTTAAGCTATTGTTGGATAGAGTAATCTGAAAAAGGAGGGATGTAGTGTACTCAAAGTTGTATATCGCCCTCTATTATTGTAAGAGCAGAGAAAGTTCAAGTTGGTTGTGATGGTTGTTGAATATGGTGGATAATAAAGACAACTGGTTTGGATTACTTAGATGTGGTTTTGTTGTTCATTTGTCTCAGTGTGTGAATGAGAGACATAACAACTGTGAGCATAGTTTAGAAAAAAAACTAATCCTCATAATGCTATTAGTGCCCCTGTGAAAGAAAGTTAATTATTACATAAATACATTTTTGTGTACTGTAGTTTGTATTGTATGATTATCAACCAAACTGTATATAATCATATACCCTAAAATCTCGAATTGAAGCCCAATGGGCTTAATCTCAAGGAGAATCCCCATCCCAAATTTAAAGGCCCCACTCCATCAGTTTGCAAAATTAGCCTCGAAAAATAGCCCATAATCTTGGCTTTTTTTCATACACTGTACATGAATTTCAAATAAACAAAATAAATTAAAAACATGCTTTATACTGTAGTTATTTATTGTTTTATAGTGCTAATTCCAAAATTTTACAGCATTCATTTTGAAAAGAAGCTCCCCTCTTTACTTTGCAAAAGTGGCCTCGAAAAAGAAGCCCATCTCGAAAAAAGCCCATCCAAAGTTGGCAAAAAAAGAAGCCCCGGGCTTCAATTTGAGGTTTTACAGTAGGCTAATTATAGTTACGAGTAATTAACATTAATTTAGTTTTTCATTAAATTTGATAGCATCACTTTTATTGAAAGAAAGTACTCAAAAATACTTTAACTACATTTTTAAGTATAATTAAGTATCAATCTGATTTGTTTTCATAAAGGAACTGGTCTGTGGAAAGCATTTGCTTTCCTTAATTTAGAAGTTAATGGAACAGGATCAATACTACTATACGCTGCTGTTGATATGCTGGATTCTGCCGACTATGGTCTTGATAACAACGGAATGTCAGTTTGGCCAAAGGTGATCTTATACTGGATCTATTCTATTTTTTATATAAAATGTAGCCATAATTTTGTTAAGCACCATTAAGCCATATTACATAAGGCAGAAAATAAATTATGTACCCTAATCCCATTTACATTTGGAAATTAGGGTTGGACATTGTAGAGTTCATTCATCAGTCACCATTACTGGTTCCATACATTTTGGTAGAATTTTGTAACTTATTTAAAAATTCATGGTTTACTTATCAAATTAGTATTTTGAGCTCTTTTGTTGAAAAAAGAATGTAGTTTAAGTTCCCTGTCCGAAGACAAAAACAAATGTTTGATTTTAGATGCATAAGATCTATAAAAGAAGTTTGACCTCTGCTACTAGGAACAAATCATGTTTAAAGTTTTAAATATATTTGTTTTTTATATTTCGAATTTATGCAGCTATGTTAATATTACGTGCTTTGAAATTCCCACAAGCCTAGATCTTGATTGAGGTAGATTCAAATTTCAGTGACCTGGAAAAAAACATATTCACCAAACTTTTTCAAGAAAAAGGATATTTTAACTGTATATTCAAAACATATACAATTTAGAATTTGGGTCAATTGGAATGGTGCATTAGAAAATGAACTTAACTCATAATCAGATAGTGACTAGATTTTTCAGTAAGGTACAATTTACTTAGTAGTGGTTGTGTTTTAACAGATGGTTATAAGCTTACAATTGTAGCTATTGGGGAGTCTGCAACTTGTAGTTGGAGCCTAAAACATCTGACTCTCATTTGACTGATATTGCTGGTTTAGCAAATTGAGCCAGTTAGATTACACAATCAGCCATTGTTTTTTTTTTCAGTAATGGGGCCATTTTTACCTACCTGTCATATGGGGCCATTTTTACCGGGGCCATTTTTTCCGGGGCCATTATTTCCGGGGCCATTTTTTCCGGGGCCATTCTTACCGTACACCGACACAATCAGCCATTGTTTTTGTTCCAGTTTTTAATATAGTGCTCACCATATACCCTTTGTTTTCTTTTATATTAATTTATGTACTATTTTGTCTACAGATTCAAGCCGACTTTGATCTTACTGCCCTTAGTTGTACTGATTTTGATTACGTTTGTGTGGAAGTCCAACAAGGCGATAACCCTGCTCCTGACTTTACACTCACTTATCAACCAAGTACAGCTGATGTTGGCTGTGCTCAAATACAATGCACTGGTGAGTGGACAGTTTAAGGCATGGGAAGTGGGAGGTAGGGATATTGTAAAAATGCAGAATAGAAGTATGAACCAAATTGGAATGAAGTACAGTAAAGTAAATAGTTCAATACGTACTATTTAAGTAGCTAAAGAAACTCAGGTTGGGGACCTGTGGCACCTGTTGTTGAATTGCTCAGTACACCAAAATCAGTTTCCTGCTCTTTTCCCACAAGTGCATCGTTAACGTGTACCTAGACCACGCTGGGCCTATGGTTTATAATCATTCAGGAAGACATTTTCCAGAACCATAGGCAAGCATGCCGTTCAAGCCATCGCCAATACTGTGGCTGCCTACAGTACCACTAGGCCATTCGATTCACCACTCACGATGATAAAGATATTCATTTTTAAGATCATCAATGTTTTTTATTTAAATGGATCACAAATCATGATTATGATTACCGTAACATTTTTGGAGGCTTCAGTGAGGTGGTTATTCGAGATCGGCACTTATAAAAAATATATAAGCTTGGCACTTTCCTTTCTCTTTACCATGTTACGTATCTCGCATATTTCCGTACTTCAGTAGGCCAAATCATCGTATATAAACGTTTATAAAGACATTCTTGTGTCTTTATTGTGTTACTTCTTCATTTTAACACTGAATGCCTTGTATTGAAAACCCTGTTTCTCAAAGTGTTTCATTACACACAGGGTAAATATACTCTTGATTAAGCGCCGCGGCGCTTATTAGAGAGCGGCCCTTAGCGAAAATAATTTTGGTTTGATGTGGCGCTTATTCATGCATTTATGGTATTGGCTGCAACATTATTAGACAAGACTTTTTATACCTTGTTTTGAGAATGTATTTCTTCAATGATCGTCAGGGGAGATTGGAAAAAATAAATAAAATTTGTTTTCTTATTTAACAAATATCCAGACAGAGGAGAAAAGGATTAATGTAAATGCTGAAGTAATGGAATCAATAATGCTTTAGATTTATATAATAATAGAAATAGGCAATTCTTGTTTTTGGAGATTTCAAGGCAGCAGCAGGTGTAATAAAAATAAAGAAAAGCTTTTATTTTTTTCTGAAATTTTTATTTTTTATGGTGGTGGGTGCGATAATTAGCCAAAAATTAAATTTTATTTTAATTTTTATTTTAAATCATCGTTTTTGGCTGACGGCGGGTTTGCTAACCAAGATATAAAAAGAGTCTTGCCTTACCTCCATAGAACTTTAAAAATATGATCAATAATGTATGCATTTGTTTTTATGTCAGGTGGGTAGTAATATGAAGAACATAAAACATGAATTTACTGTTTATATTTCGATTATGATTTCTTTATTTATTTTTTCAGGGCTTGAAATTCTCAGTGGTGCAACTTTGACTATTACTGCTGGTTTCTTAGAAGATCAATCAACAACAGTTGCATTTGATGTTAGTTATCCTACTGGTAATGCTGGGGTTACTGGCGACAATCTTTGGGACGTCAATGTGTATGCAAGTGCTAATGCAGATGGAAGTGGTACAAGGGTTAGTTCTCAACAAGTAGCATTATCAAGTGAGTTCAAATGGCCCCTGTAAATGGGTCTACTTGTTTCATATATCTGACCCACTGATGGTAATGGTAATAATAATATAGAGATCTTTCGATTTGTACGATGGCGCGATGCTCGAAAGGAATTCGCTCATGTGTGACCATCCTGCCGGGCGTCCTACATTCTCTGCATAGGTAGATTTGGCCAGATTGCGTCCTAGAATCCATAGAGAACTTAACGTTCTCGCATGTGCAGATGACTTTTAGTGACGTCATTGCGTTCTACGTCCTACCGTCGTTCAATCGAAAGCTCCATAATAATAATTCAGTAGTTATAAAGTATTCAAACAATAATTTTAATAGATATTATGATGGCAATGATGATGATTATAATAGTGTTATTAAAAATAATAACAAGAAAGACTATTCTTGGTCCTACAGGAGATAACGCATGCTGCCTAGATTGAGCATGCATGCTGACTACATGATGCATGCATACTGCAGCTAACATGAGTCATGCACAGTGGACTACAAGGGGTCTGGAGACTCCTATCAAGGCCCATTTTGGCACCCAAGGTTCTGGACCTTTCAGCCAGTATAGGGCTTATAGATGTATATGCTACTAACTAGCTATACATGCTGTCTTATTTAGGCGTTCATAAAACATGCAGTGAATGCTGCAAACATGATGCTTTCATGAAGTATGTATGCTGCCTACATGAGACATACATGCTATAAATATGAGCCATATGCATTATGCTTATGCTCTAAGTTCAAAATAGAGAATCACAAAAATGATTGAGTTTATTTTTGCATTTTCTTTGTGATGTTCCCCAACAAAAACTTTAATGACAATAATAAATGTAAATTAATTTGAAATTGTTAATTTAATAATGATTATTCTACAGCTGCAAATGCTGGAATGGACATAGCAAGTGTTGGGAACTCACTTGATTTAAACAGCCTAAGTGTTACCATGAACTTCAGTGGTCAATATTGTGGAGACGGCAACATAATGTATCTGTGTGCAGTGCTGACAAAATCTTCATCTGCTAACCCAGACTTTGAAATCTCGCCGTCGAGTAACACAGTTTGTCAAGCAGCACCTTGTACGGGTATGTAAGGCATTAAATGTAGAGGAACATTAGGAATATTGTACATTTCCGAGGTGGCGTGACAAAATGGGTCGTGTCATAAGCAAGGTCAATTTAAAAATTCTCAGATGAAAATTGAGTTCTCATGGTTTCTGATAAGCATATTTTCATAATAGCAAATGTTCTTAGTTAATTTACATACCTTAAGACTTTTGAAGCACTTTTTGTAAGGCTGTTTACCAGAATTTTTTTTATAAGAAACTTTTATAAGTTGTTTATCTTAGAAGAGATTTTGTCCAAAATGTGTTTCAAACACATACATTTCTAAATGATCATATTTCAGATTTTTTTTTGTTACCACAAGTGTGGGTATTCTTGATTGGTTATAAAATATTTTCACTTGTTTTAAATGCTTTTGTTATCTTTTTGCTATATAATTATCAAATTCTGATAACATTTACAGGCAGTTTAATTTAACACAATTAGATAAAATAAATGAATTAATATTTTTAATGGTTAGATAGTACTTATATATGAAAATAAGACCTGATGTTCAATATTAACCTACTTCTGAACCTAAAAGATGCTGAAGCCTTATGCAGAATTTACAATACAACTTTTTTTTAAAGCTATTTAATATTTAATGGTTTAGCAATCGTTTGCTCCTTCCACAATAAAAAGATAGTTTCTAAAGTCTCTTTTTAAACACAGAAAACGTAATAAACAAACAATTATTATAATGATAATGATTTGTCTTTTGCGATACAGGTGTGTTGATCTCTAGTGTAGTTCCATCAACATCTGATAGCATTTTGCAGAATCGAGAATCAACAATCTCTAAAGCTATTTAATATTTAATGGTTTAGCAATCGTTTGCTCCTTCCACAATAAAAAGATAGTCTCATGTCTCTTTTTAAACACAGAAAACGTAATAAACAAACAATTATTATAATGATAATGATTTGTCTTTTGCGATACAGGTGTGTTGATCTCTAGTGTGGTTCCATCAACATCCGATAGCATTTTGCAGAATCGAGAATCAACAATCTCTCTTGATATAGACCTTACAGCCGATAGTAATGGCGGTAGTGTTAGTGGCACAGGACTGTGGGATGTTGAGGTGTTCACAAGTGCAAGTGACACTACAATTGCTGCTGTTGTCACTGCTACAGTTACTGTAGGCTCAGCTGAGAATGAAGATGTGACTGCTGGGTCAACAAGCACCCTGACAGGAATAGCTGCAGTTTTTGACCTGACGTCTCAGGAGTGTATAGATGTACCTTTTATCTGTGTACGTGTTTCTCGAGGATCTCCGTCTGTAAATTTTCAGTTGAATGCTATTAGTACTTTAGAAGGCTGTTTTGTACCAGATTGTAAAGGTATTTAGTATTACAATATGATATTTAATTAAAGTGTTTGGTGCAGAGGACTGAATCCATTATTCATGTGCCATATTCCAGAATATGTATGAATATTTCTTTGTAAAAGATGAAAAGTCTAAAATTGGTAAATGATTTTGTTAATGGTAATTATAATGCGAGAAATTAAGACTTTTTAGGTTAATGTAGTCAATTATTAATTTTATAGAAACAATAATATTTTAATAGTTATTAATATTAGTAAAAATAATAAAATAGTAAAAACAATAATAACAATAGAAATGACCATAAAATAATAATTATAATGGAAAAGAAAATCAAAATATTGATGGTAAAGTTAATAAAAATGTTAAGTAAATTTATGGTACCATTAACTTGAGAGAAAATGATTTATTTAATTATGATAATGACATTATAATACTTAAATTATCATTTTCTAATGTTTTAAAAAAAGTGTATATTTTGATACAACTATGCATAGTGTTGAAAATATCTCAGCTTTTCGTAGAGAATGCTATCGTCATCTTGAGGAGAACGATTAAGGTATCTCTGTCATCATAATGTGTTTATATGGTGACCAGAATAGTTAGTGATATTAATATTGATAGAGCCTGATGATATTGATTGACAAACAAACAACTAAAAGACAGAAGTTGTTAGGTGTTCTGATGACAATGACTGGCGCTGTCTAAATGCCTATTAACACAAAGCGCAATAGCGCATACAACAACAATGTAAACACTTACTACAGTGCTATATATGTAATTAACCCAGCGTGTGACAACAATTGTCACATATGCAACTTCTGTGTTTTTTTCTGTGAGGCATGACCAGAGTCACTGATTGGTCAGATTTGTAATGATATATAAAATAATCATATTAACAAAATATATTAATAGCTCATTTTACAAAATAATAAAAGCAACATAAATTTGATCTATACAAATCCTTTTTATTTTTTTTTTTAGGAGTAAGCATCACATCTTTCAGGGTAAGGGCAGATAACACTCTCTACATCACTGAATACCAAACAACAATGTTAACAGCCTCTGTGAACCTTCAGGTGGTAACAGATTTCAATGATGGCAGCGCTATTAATGGCCTTGACCTATGGAAGGTTTTGATATACTTGAGTGGAAATGCTGATTGCTCTGGTACAGAGAGTGCTATCAAAGAAGGTGACCTATCAAGTCTCAGTGCTAAAACTCTTCCTGCAGGTGCCGTTGTTGGCTTTGATGGTATCACTGCAAGTTTGAATGTCTCAAGCCTTATGTGTTCTGATATGGAGTACATTTGCGTAAATTTTACTCGAAATGATGGCGAAACATTTTCATTGACCCCACTTGTTAGTACAGCAAGTGATGACACAGATTGTAGAGGTAAGGGCTAAGTTTTGGCAAATGTCTACTATCACTGATAGACATTCGTAGAAAAATAAATATTTCTTTAAGCTTTTGAGAGAATACAGTAATGAAATTTGTTGTTTCGGTGCGGAGAGGTAAAACTTTTTGATGGCTCCATATAGGCTGGGTTACGACCTGGCTTTGGTCTCCTGCTTACAAGATTCTTACATCTAAATTTGTTACTTGAGTATTTAAAATAGGCCTAGAAAAGCCTAAAATATTCTTATTAATCTTTCAGTTTCTTTAGTAGGGAGGTCCATTGATACAGAGGAATTCATGAATTTGAAGTGATTTTGTCCGGGTTCTAATTGACCTCGTTCTATGCATGTCATGTTTTCAGTTACCACTTACCAACAAATGATGATTAGACTAGCGTGTCCATCTCTTTCAGCAGATTGGCGTCGGGACTAGGTGT
This sequence comes from Anneissia japonica, assembly GCF_011630105.1. Classification (NCBI taxonomy): domain Eukaryota; kingdom Metazoa; phylum Echinodermata; class Crinoidea; order Comatulida; family Comatulidae; genus Anneissia; species Anneissia japonica. Next base: position 11,152 of record NW_022704401.1, on the reverse strand, counting down.
AAAAACACTAGCCTAGAATCCACGTTATTGAATAACAATCAAATCAGATACACTGTACAAGTTGTTTTGACCTTTTGCGCATGAGTTGAAAAAAAAGGTCAAGCAAATTGTACACTCATGACGTAAACTAATGAAAAATAAATAATGTTGGTGTTACAATGATGATGCCATGATTGATATATAATCGTTTATTTATTTATTTAATTATACAGTATATCATTTTTATTTATAAGTTGAATAAATATAGCTTGATTTTTCACTTTTATTTTAAAAGAGAACACCTATTAAGATGACTTAAAGAGTAATACAAATCCACACGAATAAGTGTTGATTATTTTGTTGTATCAACGATACATCAACAAGTGAGAGAGGAGTTTGGCAGGCAAGGTCTTATATACTGTGCAAATAAGCAAACAGGTGAAGTGAAAGTATCTAGAGAGCCAAGTATAGAGGGTGCGAAATAAGGATGATCAAGTAATGAGAAAAGCGTCATTGAACTCATTCTCATTTATTTGTTTACTTTTCTTTCCGACATGACTGTATGAGTACTGTACAAACACATTGTGCAAGTATACTCAACTGACGTTATGCAGAGTAACGAAAGGTGATGATGATAATGATAATCCTCTAAACTAAGTCTGCTTATGATATTTTAAGTAAGATGCTTAATTTTTTTTTTTTAATGAAATTCAAATGCAGCTTATTGTTGTTTTTTTTTTGTTTTTTTTTGTATGTCCTTTTTCTTAGTCAAATCTTTTTTTCTATCTTGTTTTTGCAGGTGTATTAATAACAAGCGTAGCATTTACAGACAGCTTAGAAGTGATTGAACTATCACCTGCCTCGGAAAATAGCATCACAATAACATCTTTGAGTGTCACCTCTAGTAGTACTGGTGCAAGTATCACAGGGATGGATTTATGGGAGGCTATAATTTTTGTTAATGCAGATGATAGTACATTCCCAGATACTCCAGTAGGACCAACCGAACAATTAACTAATATGAATCTTGCTGCTGGTAGTGTAAGTAATAAAAATATTATGTTTTAGGCTTATGTAGTTTATAAACATTGACTGTTCATGAGGGGAATGGTCAAATCTATTGCCTGAGGTGATGTGGAGACGGAATACTACTATCTTCCCGAAGGCCTCCTAGGCCTAGGTGGTCGAATGCAAGTCTCTCTTGTCATAAAGGTTGCAGTCCCTTTTTACGTCTGTGCGTGTCATGATTACACAGCGATGTGGGGTCTAGAGATTACATTGTGACAAGGCAAAAACAGTCATATAATTTAATGTGATAGTACTTTTCTTCACCAGGAATTTATGAACTACCATTCAAACCTACATCACAAGAGTGATGGTTAAAGGTATTACCTGCTTTTTAACCAATCAGATGCCTAGAATCTATGTATGTGACTATATGACTTCATATAAACTAGGCCTCTAATGCGCTTCACATCATACAATTGTAGTTTACAATATATTTTTTAAGTTGAATAGCTTAGTGGTTAAGATGCTTGCATTCTAATCCCAGGATCCTGGCTTCAATTCCTGTCACAGCAAGACTTTTTCTCACAACTAAAATCAACTCCACTCCCTAAGCCTCATAAAGAGACTTGGTTTATAAAGCATCCATCCTGTAAGTTGTGAGTAAAAAGAATATAAAAAAATAAAATAATTAAATAACTTATATCAAATAGAGCAAAAGAATTCCCAATAATATTTGATAGCTAAACTAAAAAAAACCGAAAAAAAAAAAACCAGTTTAATTCAACTTTATCAATTGCTCAAAGTTCAAAATGGCAATAAACTCCAGTCTCCTGTGGTTTTCCAAGTTTTCAAATATTAAAAATCTGTATGATATTGACCATTCTTGAGTTTGCCTTCAAACAACTTCATTTGTACCACATCAAAAAAAAATATTTCCCTCTGTAGCTTGGCTTAAATGAATGTTTGTCGTCTCTCAAAAAATTGTATGTTGTGTGTATGCTAAAATTTTAAATATTCTCCAGGAGAATGAAAAGGATTTACAACTTTTTATGCAAAATATATTATAATTATATGTGTTGTTATTAGTGTATTTACTTGCTCATTTTAAAATTAATGATAGTGTTTGTTTTGAATTTGTAAATGTCTGCAAAATGGCAAGTATCAAATAAAAGTTTGAATAAATAAATTACATTTTATATATGTATTTACATGTTTTACAGGCAGTAAGAATATTTATGTATACATATGGTTAAAAAGAAATGTGAGATTTATTTTTTTTATATTATTTATTTTTACAGACAATAACCTTTAGTGGCATAACAACTAATATTGATATGACTGGTAAGACATGTCTGGATAATGCTATGTACATATGTGTCAAACTACAAAGGCAGTCCTCTTCAAATCCTGAATTCAAGTTATCAGGCTCTCCATCTGACAGTGATTTAATTGGTTGTCAACAAGTCACATGCTATGGTATGTATTTAGATATTATATTATTAGGGCCCAGGTATTATTTGACAATGTTTTCATATCTCTGATTATATGGCTCAGGTTTTGTGTACAGGACAGGTTTTAACCTATGTAGGTGTGGTCTGTTACATTTTAAGTGGTCTGGTTGTTATCTTGTGTTGTTGCTAAATAACATTATTATTTTTAATTTTGAGTGCTTAAAAAATCTATGTAATTAACAAAAAAAAATCACTGATAGAATCTGAGATTCAGTACCCTTCCAGTGTCTACCTTCAATTTAGCTAACTGACTTATACTGATTTTTAGTTTATCTAATAAAAACAAAAAGCCAAAAAAAAACAAAAAAACCATACGAAAATATACTGCTACTGTATAAGAAGACATACAAAAGCTGAGAACTATTAATAAACATTTGTTTTGTTTTGTCCACAGGTGTTTATGTTACAGGAACGACCCTTACAATCACAGGCGGTGATGAAATCATTGAGAATTCATTGTCATCGCAAATAACCTTTACCCTTGGAATAACTGCAAACGATACTAGAGCAGATGTATCGGGCAGCAATCTATGGGCTGTTTCCTCATCTATCTATTCCACTGATGATTTTACTAACCCTGAACTAATTCCACAACAGATTACCACTGCAGACGATGCAATCAGCAATGGAATAGGAACGATAACCGGAGCAATGGTAACATTTAACATTTCAACTCTCATCTGCTCTGAAATTAACTTTGTTTGTGTAATTCTTGCGAAAGGGGCGGAGGCTGATCCAAACTTCACGCTCGTCCCGGATCCAGACAACACAGCTGTACGATCGTGTGCAAGTCTTACTTGTAAAGGTGAATATATGTAAAAACCAATGATTATTCATGTTTAGATCATATTGAGCCATGCAAATTTTATGCAGATTTTAATTCTGTTCATTAATACCAGAGTCAGATAATAACTTCTAATTATATATTGCTTTTTAAACTTTTACGTGAACTCATTTATGTTAAACAGTGCACGCCTCTAAGTTGCACCAAATCTAAGGGCGGATTTATGGGAGAGTTTAGCCAATGCCACCAGTTTTGTTTATTTAATTATTTATTTATTTTTTTTTTACTTCTTTATTTTTTATTTCAGCAATATTCAAAGACGGTAACCCTTTCAACTTCCATAAAGGGAGGCTGATGTTTAGGGCCCCTGTAATAAATAAAATACATCATACAATATATTACAACTTAAGTAGACAAGTAAATATCATTTATTGAAATTGTGGTCACGCTCTTTTGAACTTTGCTCCCTGTATTTAAAAAAACCGTCCTGGGTCCGTTCAACTATGTAAGTCTATTAAATCACAGTGGATGCTAGATGCAGGTTGCCAGCAAGCTACTTAGACTCTAGAATTAATATATCTAATTTAAAAAAAACATGTTTTTTTTGCTAGGTGTCATTGTCGATGAGACCTCTATAACCGCTGGTGATGACCCAACCAATAGTTGGCCAATTGTCGAAGGAAAGGTGCAGAGTGTATTTCTAGATGTGACAGTTACAAGGGACACTACTTCAGCGACTATATCTGGAGAGGATTTGTGGATATTTACAGTTTTCCTAAGTAATGCAAGTGATGGGTCTGGGACCAAACTCTATGAGAATGATGCAACTTTGGATACATCACAATCAACACAAGGACTGACCTCTGGTGCTCCAGTGGAATTCACTAACATTAAAGTAATTATTAAAATAATAATAATTGTGGTTAGATTTTGTGAAATGTACCCTTCGTTGTAATTTTACATTAGTGCTGGCTAGTTTCATATTTATTGTTTTAATTTTTATTTCAGATGTGGAAATACATTAATTCTTAATCTGTGTAAAACAAAATAAAAAAAAAAAGATATTTTATATCAATAGGCTGCATTTACCTAGATAATGAAGATACATTTTTATTTCTTTACCATTTAAAAAAATAGACATTTATCTACAATTGACCTCACATTATATACCATGGACTAAATTAGTTTACTGGTGATAAGAAAAATATTGAGAGGTTTTTAAAATCACAAAAAATTTTTTAAAAGTTTCGTCTCATTTCATGTAGATTAAATATTTTTGTGGATTTAGTAGACTTATCTGCAGTTTATTAAATTTTAGTTTATCAAAAGAAACATTTAATAAGTGGTGCCTTTTAAAATTTGCCAAATTGTCTCCACATTTTTAAAAGTGTGCATAAATTATGGAAAACTATGGAACTTCATAATAAGACCAACCATTCATTAGCTTATCATATTTAGGCCTATTATTAAATATAGTAAGTAAAGAGAATGTAATGTATAAATAGTAAATGTTTTTACATTATCAGTATTTATAAAAATGATAAGAATATAAACTGTGTAAAAAAAATTGAATGTTTTTTGTATAATATTTTACTTCAAGGTTGAAAACTGGGATCTACAGTCATTTTTGTGCAATGAAGCTGACTACATATGTGCAGAGATAAAAAAGAATGGTGCTACTAACCCAGACTTCACTTTTGAAGGAAGCACAGTCGGTTGTATGCCTCTTCAATGCCGCGGTAAGATTGTACAATAAATATGGAGATGTTTAATACGATATTGAAGTATGCATATCTACGTAAAAAGAACAGTTCAAATGTGATGGATTTGAATACTGTATGACTTTTTTTTTTTTTTTTGTCTCCAGGAGGAAATTATTGTATCAGGGGATTAATTTTCAATCTTATAATTCTGGATTTAATCACTCCGATGCCCCGCCTTTACTTGTGATTAATAATCCGTTCACTTTTTCTGAGACTGTATTTATAGAGCCTTTTATAGGCCCTTAGAATATTTCTGCTTTTATTAGGCGAGACTTTTATTATATATTGTTTTGTAGACTTGCCACCCGCCAATGGAATTTTAGCTTAGAATAATACAATGCGAACAATTTGTCGTGCAATAAAATCTTGAGCGATGGCCTATTGACGCCCTCTGTCTTAAACTGACTGCATATTATTTTTGTATATTTTTCATGTAGGGTTTGAGATTGCCGCAATGACACTGACTGTAAATGTTGGGGATCAAATCATTGAATGGCAACAAGGTCATGCTGTGAACTTAAGTGTTCTCGTGGATCCTGATCCAACTTCAGCATATACTGAAGGTTCAAGTGATTTGTGGGATGCAAATATCTTCTTTAGTCCTGACCCTCAAGGGGATGGCATGCAGTATGGAGAGTCAAGAGCCAATAATGGGGCCTGGGAGGATGTTGGTAAATGAACACATTTTTACATAAAGTCGATTTTAGACTGGGTCTGATGTTCTCATTACATACTATAGAAATCTCTTGGCTTGTTAATATCAAAATAGACGAAAGACATAAAAGTATAATAATGGACAAATGATACGTTAAATACGGAACTTACAAATACCATACAAACAAATCTTTCTACAGTAATTGTTTTTGAATACGGCATGTCTATCCGAATGTTTGAAACAACTGTAAAAATTTAAAGCCTATTTAATTAGTTTATTTTTATAGTTTTTATTGTACTTCAGTGGTATGAGCTTTTAACATTGCCTTACTGTCCCATTTTCCTGGTATTATACAGTACAGTACAGAGTATACTGTATATCACAAAAATGTTGAGACAACAATTGAGGTAAATACCTTACAATGTGGCTGTTTAATTGTATGCAGTACTTTTCACTGGAGGGGGCTATCGGACTGAAAGAAAATAGGAATGTTGTATGATGGCCTAAGCCAGTCGTTTACTGAGGTAGCATGGTGTAGCATGCTCCTTTTAGGGGCCCATTTGATGCTTGTATGTATGATAGGGTTTGAGTACTATTCCAGTTATTTGAAAGGCTTTTGTTGCCATTTGCCTCCAAACAAAGAATACTCATTTGGTAGCTGGTAGGATGCTATCATTCTATTTTGAGTGGTTAGTTTGGTTCAGGCTAATTCCTTCCTGGATGACTGAGAATGAGTTGAGCTTGCTCATATTCAGCTGTAGGTACAAAGGTCAAGAATATACCAGGCAGCTAACGTAACCACTCTGTAGAGTGGCAGTCCCTTCACATAACAATCATACACACATAAGATGCTATACATAGACTCAGGCCTAGGAAGTGAAGTTTATTTTCGGTCATAAGAAAAACTCAAGTTACCATGGCAAGAATTTACCCCAGGACCTTGGGATTGGGAAGGCAAGATTGATATGCCTACTGTTTCCCATGACCAACGTAATAATAATAATAATAATAGTAATAATGATAATAATAATAATAATAATAATAATAATAGTAATAATAATAATAATAATGATAATAATAATAATAATGGGATTGGACGGCAAGATTGATATGGCTACTGTTTCCCATGACCAAGGCAATAATAATAATAATAATAATAATAATAATAATAATAATAATAGTAATAATAATAATATTAATAATAATAATAATAATAATAATAGTAATAATAATAATAATAATAATAATAATAATAATAATTTTGCGATTTGTATAGCGCCTCCTGTTGAACCAACATCGAGGTGCTGGACAACAATGCAATAATGCAAAATGAGGCCTACTGTTATCAATTAAAAAGGCATTAATATAAAGGACTTAAAGGTTATGCTAAGGAAAGTGCTATAATATAATAAGCATAAATAAATAATATTAATAGGTTTGTTGCTATTATTATTATTATTTTGTTAGTGTTCTTAGTGTCATCACTGTATGTCAGTGTATAAATTAAGAGGTACCACTGTAAGATCTGAAATAACTTATGTAATTTCAGTCTTTGTTGTCAAGTGATGATTGCTTCATTATTTTTGTCTTCTGCAGAATTTATTTCGATATCCTCAATGACATTGTCTGGTGTTTTGGCGACTGTCAACCTTAATGGATCATGCGACAATTTACAATATATATGTATAGAAATTCTCAAATCAAGTACTGCAACATTTACATTTGATGAATCTGAAAATGAAAATATTGCATGTACTCAGGTCACCTGCACAGGTTTGTCATGCATTTTATTTAATTTGAGGGAAACTGTTTCTTAGAACTTTGTGTGAGAAAAATGATTATTGAAAATTCAAGATTAAATTGTATTAGTTCCCCTGACCTGGCATCACAGTTACACATACCATAGATGCCCATTACAGGCAGTCATGAGATGGAAAGCTTAAGGTGTTCAACTATATTTCATAAACATGTTAACATTTCCAAGCTAAAATTTACACATAGATTTAATTATATAATGGGTTTTTAATTATTGTATTGTTTTATAGTATTGTTGTTTCCTATGTTTTTCATCACAAGTAGGTCAATGTCCAAATTTGTATTTTAATATGATTTTGATATTAAGAATATATATCTAAGTATCAAATTGTTTATTAAGGCTCGAAAAGTAGCTTTGTTTAAAAAAAATAAGCTGTTTGTGCTCCTACCTGGTTAACAGAAAATACATTTTACACAAATAAATGTGACCATAGATTTAATAGATTTTGAGTTGATCAGACTTGGGCAGTACAGTTTTATTTTTGGCTTAATGTTGTTTTAGGTGTGGTTGTGGCCTCATCAAGTTTAACCATTGATAGTGGAACTCCAGTTATTGAAGGAGGATTCAACCAGAATGTAATTGTCACAGCTAATTTTGTTCATGATGACCAAGGGGCTGATGTGAGTGGAACAGATCTTTGGGAAGTCGTCACATTCGTTAGTGCCAGCGCATCTGGTGATGGAACCAGACAAGCAACGTCGCCTTCCAGGCCGACACCTGTAAGCAACACATTTGACGACGACAATGATCTGCAGTTTTCAAGTGCAACAGTTCTTATTAGCCTTAATGATGTTGTGTGTACAGCTGCCAAATATCTTTGTGTTGAAGTGTTGGAGAATACGGACACAACAGATGCCCCTTCCATTGACTTCACCATTAGTGGAGCAACTGTAGCTTGTACACCACTTGACTGTAATGGTAAGATTTTACATCTGTGTCTCATTCAACAAACATATGTAGGTGAAGCTTAGTGGTTCTTACAGTCTCATATAAGTCCTGAAGAGAAGGGCTGATGCTGAAGTGTTAATACAGCCACTCACTGTGTCGAATGATGGACATACGTGTCGTATGACCATCATTCAGTGAGTGCCCAGCTCTTGATGAAGTAGACCAATATAAAATGTAAGAACCTTCTTGCAAGACGTATAGTATAGTCAAACTCGCCTCAGTTGAATGTGCCTAAGTCGAAAAATTGTCAAAGTCAAAATTATTTTCATGTCACTTCATCTTCCCTATATTTACAATGGTTAATATTTGCTCTAACTCGAATAACTTAAAGTCGAATAAAAACGAACGAAATTACATGCCAAATTGATCTGTTTTCCCTAATTGTTAGTCCGTAAGTCAAAGTCAAAATCTTGACGTAAAACTTCAATCATTTTAAGCTGTCGCCGCTTTACCAATATCGCTGTGAACATCAACAAGTGACTCATACATTTGGTAATGCAGAAATTCACACGCTTAGTAAGCCCGACAAGTGACTCTTGTTTACATTGCACAGACATATTAGTACACATTCCCACACGAGGACCCAATTCTAGTTTCTGTAGCACTTGCCTATTTAGCCTGCCTTACTTCACTTTACTCAAGTACTCCATATCATCCTTGTGTAAAAATATTTGACCTGTGCCAAGCTCTTGTACTTTGCTCATGAGTGCCGTCTGTTCATTGTGATACAGTACTTCATTGTTAGATTGGCCTATCTAGCCCAATTTATGTTGATATTGATACAATACGATATCTGAAATAATAATGACAATGTATCTATGTATGATGATGTGTAGAATGTTGGAGATGACCTGCCTGCTGCAGTGATATTCTGATTTTAAATCATTGTCCTGTGCATTAGCATAATTAAAAAGCGAAATCAAAAACAAGAATTTCCCCTAGGGTGCTCTTATCTCGATCCCTCACCCCGACATTTCCAACATCTCTTGATCCGTGTCCCTATAAAATTCTTAATTTTCCTATTATGAACAAGTACGCATACAATAATTACAAGAGAGCGTGACACAGTTTCAATCCAATTTTGTTATTAATATACAAAAAAGCACCAAGGTTTTTAACAACTGAAATGTTTGAAAGGAAACTCTCTTAAAAAATAACTTTCTTTTTCTCTACTAACTGATTCGATGTGCAACAACTGTACCACGAAATATGGGCTGTACTAACTTAGCTCTGATTATTAACATGGTGCGTAATCGATTGAATAGAATTTTAATTCGGGGTTAAAGTTTCTTTTAGGTGCACGTTTTTTGGCAGAATCGATGCTACGTGAAGATCGTTTATATAAATTGTGATTTTCTTTCTCCTAATTCGATACAGCTTCTGACAATTTTTCATAGCTTGTGAAAGTGCCACCGAGATGCAAAGTGTCTTCATCTGCCATCTTGAAACTTCACCAAGTGCGCGCTACAGAAAAAAAAATATTTGCACATGCTCAATAGGACGTTTTCGTACTCACGAAGCAAGCGGCGCCCTTCAAATAGATTCTCGTAAGCATAGCCTATGATTAATGCTTACGACTCGGCGTAAGCATAGACACTTCGTAAAACTTTAGGTATTTCGGCAGACTTTCGTTCAGGTGCAGGTAAAATCCAGAATTTCCTTACATGTAGTTGAATTAAAATATAAGGCAAAGGTTGAGTAAAGTAAAAATGGAGGCAGCATGGATAACCACAATTTTTAAGTCAAAAGATAATCACTGTATTGTCCATAAATCCAATAAAAACCTATGGTCATTTTTAGAATTTTAACCCACTCAATGAAACTCATTTGCCACCATGGGGGAGGGGGATGCATGCCCATGCTGTCTGAGAAAAAGCAGTGCAGAGGTCTTTAAGTGAGATGCCAGATCTCTTATGCATAATAGCAAATGTGTACAAAAAATGACTTCACCATTGGTCCCCGGGTGGAGCAACCATATGCCAAGTTTCTTTTAGTAAATTTTAGTAGATACCATTCATTCCAGCATGGTATATATAATATATAGATGCTGCTTAACTATCTCAATTTGCTTGAGACCAGTTTTGAATTACCAAAATTACTGCTGATATCTGTATCTGTAAGTAAGGCTGCTGCATTAGACCTCAACGTTTGTGTTCTGGCACAGATGGTATGCAAGTTTGCTTGTGATTCCTCTGTACAAATGGAGAGAATCTTCAACACAATAATTGTACAACAAGCCTTGAAGCATACACAATCAACAAAAGTTCCTTTGAAAACAGCTCATGCTATGGTAACCCGCCTTTCGGCCCATCAGCTGTACACAAAAGTAATGGTCTCCAGCAGTGATTGAAATTAAACCAGATACCATTGATGTCCATATTCAATGCGCACAATTGCTACCGTCATTTTAGACCAGCACTGATTGAACTATTCTACTCTGTGTATAATTAGTAATTTCTACTATAGAGTTATATATTCTTACTAAATTTTTTTTTCATTTTCTTAATCTACATTATCATTTGTATTTTTAGGTGTTATTGTTCACAATGTAACACTGGCAGTTACTGGAGCTGATGATCAACCTCTCTGTGAGGCTAACATGTCATTTCCCTTGGATCTTAATGTTGAAATCCACTTAGCTAGTAACTCCAGAACTTTAAATGGTAAGTAAACTCAATATAATAATAA
>NW_022704400.1:579-761 GCF_011630105.1 Anneissia japonica | reverse complement strand
TGACTTTCCGCCATATTTCGAGTACTTTTCCGAAAAACTTCAAACTTTCAATGGAATAGTGTTGGATTAAGCCTATCTCACTTTGCCTAACAAAAAAAATTACATTTTGACAACTTTTTAACATTGTCACTTTTTGCACAAAAGTGCTTATCTCGCCGAGTTGAGCACTTAGTGTAAATTTT
>NW_022704400.1:0-558 GCF_011630105.1 Anneissia japonica | reverse complement strand
AGTACTTTTCCGAAAAACTTCAAACTTTCAATGGAATAGTCTTTGTTTCAGGCTATCTCACCGTGCCTAACAAAAAAAATTACATTTTGACTCAACTTTTTAACATTGTCACTTTTTCCACAAAAGTGCTTATCCCGCCGATTTGAGCACTTAGTGCAAATTTTTAACTTTCCGCCATATTTCGAGTACTTTTCCAAAAAACTTCAAACTTTCAAAGGAATAGTGTTTGTTTAAGGATATCTCACTTTGCCTAACAAAAAAAATTACATTTTGACTCAACTTTTTAACATTGTCACTTTTTGCACAAAAGTGCTTATCTCGCCGAGTTAAGCATAGTGCAAAAGCTCATAGTGCAAATTTTTGACTTTCCGCCATATTTTGAGTACTTTTCCGAAAAACTTCAAACTTTCAATGGAATAGTATTTGTTTCAGGCTATCTCACCGTGCCTAACAAAAAAAATTATATTTTGACACAACTTTTTAACATACAAAAATTTTTTTTTTTAGGTTAGGGTTAGGGTTAGGGTTAGTGTTAGGGTTAGAGTTAGGGTTAGGGTT
>NW_022704399.1:0-568 GCF_011630105.1 Anneissia japonica | reverse complement strand
GAACAGACTGCAAACAGTGACTGTGTTTACAACTTGAGTATTCCATTACCGCCACCCCCAAAGCCGAATTGATGACTTCTTGCAGTCGAGAGGTTAACCATCGCACTATCAGGACTACCGGATAAGCGCCGCACCAATCAAAACCTTTTCTTAAAGCTTAGCACGGCGCGGTAGCAGGTCAAAACGGCAATAAACCAAAACGGCAATGATCAAAACGGCAATAACCAAAACGGCAATGACCAGTACCAAAACGGCAACAGACGAAAACGGCAATGACAAGTATCAAAACGGCATACCAAAATGGCAAAGGAGCGAAATGAATGCCAAGACTAGCAAGCGCCACCGGGCACTGACCCCGGTTCCCAATGAATGCGATCAAGCGAATTTAGCGTTGAAATGTGGCGCGCGCTGCTAAATCAAAGATGCGACTTGCAGCCTGGTTCTCACAAGAAACCTAGCATCCGGATCGGGAGCTAACCGTTAGCACCTGTGTGAGAACCCCTGATCGGTTAGCACTCCGGATACCGCTAACAGTTAGGAAGCGCTATCGGTTAGCAAGTGAGCGCGT
>NW_022704398.1:0-655 GCF_011630105.1 Anneissia japonica | reverse complement strand
GTGTTTTAAGTTAACTTAATTTTTTTTATTGAAGTGTACAGTTTTTTTGAATATTTTAAAATCCTGAAGTTAATTTTTTAAAGTTTTTTTTTTGTTCAATGAAAAATAAATGCGATCGTTAATATTGACCTTGGTACAATGTAAAACTGTAATCATAATGACTACTTATACAGAATTTTACTATATTATAGGCCTAGACTAGGACCAGGCCACAGTATAGAGGCCTAGTCCAAGACCTTGTTGCAAATCCCAGCCCACATAAGCCTAACCTATAATGCCAAGCATAGGGCTCGTGATCGACAAAGCAGATTGATCACAAAATCAGAAGCATGATCTCAAACATCAGAACCCAGCTTTTATTGTTTAAAACTGTCGGGGCCCCATTGAATGAAACTACGGTATTATATTAGTTTATATTATATTTTTTTAAAGTACAATGTCGGGGCCGCCCGCGCCTGGGGCCCTGGCGCTCTACTATATTATAGGCCTAGACTAGGACCAGGCCTCCTACTATAGTATAGAGGCCTAGTCCAAGACCTTGTTGCAAATCCCAGCCCACATAAGCCTAGCCTATAATGCCTAGCATAGGACAGGGCCGTAGGCAGGATTTTCGATGGGGAGGTGCGTTTTGCAACCGAAGTGGACCTTACGATGG
>NW_022704397.1:0-688 GCF_011630105.1 Anneissia japonica | reverse complement strand
TATAATGTTTTACGAATTGCAATAACTGAATTACTTTGAGAATGAAGCTGGTTTTTTTTTTCTCATTAAACAGTGTGTACAGTAACAGGTACAACAAAAATTACTGCAACAAAAAAGATTTAAGTTTATACATAAAAAAATTAAAGAAAAACATAGGCCTATAATTATTATTTTCAGCTGTCTCGATTTTAATAAAAATATTTTTTATTAATAATGCAAAAACAGACATTATACAGTACACTATAGTTTATGATAAACTAGACTTTTTTTTCCAGTATAGCTCAGCAAGACATAACCACCATACTAATAGCTATTTATTGAGATCCTGTATACTGTTTTTTCTTTCTTTTCTCACTGTAGTAAATAATGAATAGATTATTAAATACATGCCAATATTAAATCGACAATTATGTTAGTTCTTTTTATTTGTAACAACGCTATTATGACAGCATGATTCATGTGTTCCTTTCAAAATTACTGAAACCGAGTGAAACGTGTGAAAACTAGGGCAAGACGCTACCGCGTCCCAACTCACCGTCCTCACTCTTGAGTAATTCGTTATTTTCGAGTTTTAGTAATTTGGTATTTCGGATTACTAATCCGAAATTTCGAATTAGTAATTCGTTATTTCGAGTTAGTAATTCGAAATAACGGATTACTACCTCGAAATAACGAATTAGTAATCCGA
>NW_022704396.1:0-575 GCF_011630105.1 Anneissia japonica | reverse complement strand
CGAAATATTGAATCCCAACACGATGGCGTGTATTTCAATACTTGGAGTATGTATTATACTTTCTTATTTTAAGAACTATTTATTGATTTCTAAGTTTATTTTAGTAATTCATTTTAATGTTTGAAGTAGTTTATTAACTGATTCATCCTTGCATTATAAATCAACAATTGATTAACTCACTTATTTAATTATTTATTATTTGTCAGTTTACTACAGGTGTCTAAAAATCTATTTTTGCTGTATATTTCTTAGGTACCCAACTTCAGCTGAGTATTTCAAGTATAGTGGAGCAACTACTTACTGTACCCACAACAAATATCATCCGAAGGAAGGTAGGCCTACAGTTTATTATAACTTTATGCATGCATTCTTAACCCATTAGCACCTACAGTATAGTTGTAATGCATTGTAGTCAGAGAGTTTGCTGTATATGAAAGAAATTAGACTCTACTACAAATAAACTGTAATATTTTTTTTTATTGTTGAAAATGTTCCATTACAAGTTGTTTCTATTTTGATGCATATTAAATAAACATTCCAGTGACACAAAATATTTTGACCTTTGACTTTGAAAT
>NW_022704395.1:0-722 GCF_011630105.1 Anneissia japonica | reverse complement strand
ATACAGTATCTCAGTATGGTATGTTATTGATAAAGCAGTAAATGCCAATGTTTGATAAAATTTTTTATTTTTAACAAACCTGGTTTTGCATTATTGTAACTAAAGTATACTTATTTCTCAATAGGAGCAAATGACAGGCTCAACTGGATGTGATGCAAACAGTCCCATCTGTGTGGACATGATGAAATGGACAATTCCAATCCATGGTTAGCAGAAGGTGGCGATGCTCAGAGCTCTGTAGCAAGTGATTGAGCCCAAAATATTTCAAAAGAATTAAATTAAAATGATTTATCTAGTGATTTTTTTTTTCTGAAGATATACTGAAATGCCACACACTTAAGTTTTTGTATTTTGTGCATCTGGTTTATATTGCATTCCAAATTTATAATAAATAAATAAATACTGTACCAGTATTACTGTACCTGTTTCATTTGCAAAATATCTTTAATATTATTAAATAATAATAGTGTAGTTTTATATAGCGCACAAATCCATCTAATGTAAGTTGCTCAGGCACTTAAAATGTGGACTAGGAACTCGATCAATGACTTTCTTTGCCCCTAAGGGTCCCTTCGTGTCTGTGCTACCCGGTAACCCGGTACAAGCAACTATCGTCGTCCACCACCAAAATGGTATAATTCCATTCAATAGTAATCATTTTGAAGCAAATATGTGACCCAGATTTAGAAAACAAATTGTGAGGATTAATTTTGAAATACTGT
>NW_022704394.1:0-660 GCF_011630105.1 Anneissia japonica | reverse complement strand
GACTGGATAGTTAGCTCTCATACTGTAACTTTATTTGGAGAAGATACAAACTTGTTAGTTCTTCTTCTCTATCATGTCAATACAGACGAACGAGAAGTTTACTTCAGGTCCGTCAAGACAAAGGATAACAGGGTAATAAATGTTACCGGTACCTGCATAAAATCCGCCTTTGGAAATAATTATGCCTTTCATACATGCTTTTACGGGTTGTGATTCAACATCTCGCATTTTTGGCATAAATTAGTTGGGGGGGGGGTAAGATTCTTATATTATGTGTTGAAGCATTTAGTCAGTCAAATCAGAACAGTGATGTAATTGTGGAGTGTGGAAGAAAGGCTATGGCTATCCTGTTTGGGGCTGAATCATTGATTCACTTGATAGCTTCAGATGTATGCTCTTCAATAAGAAAGTTGTTGGGTTGTAAATGGTTTGTGACGCCTTAGGAATTACCTCTAACTTCATCTGCCACTAACTTTCATAGTTTAAAGGTATACTTCCAAATACTACCCTCCCCGTTTTAAAGCAGGTTTCCACTAGGCGAATTTATTTGTGCGAATTGAAAGCGTCGGTTTATGCGCATTCACTTTTCTCTCGATGATTTTTGCTTCATCAAACTCAGTAGTTCGAACTGTTTCTACTTTTTGCGAAGTGAACAAATGC
>NW_022704393.1:0-1046 GCF_011630105.1 Anneissia japonica | reverse complement strand
GAACAACATTTCATCGGCCGGCAGCCCGGTCGTCCTGTGGAAATGCAACTTCGTCGCAGTATTTTAAGTTCTTGCGTTGATGTTGTGTTTCTGCAGTACGGTAGTGGCGAATATCATCCCATGGTACGTAAAAGCACGACGACGTTTCACTCTACATTAAAATACAAAACGAAAGTATATTCCACCCCATGACGTCATGGGTACCTTCCTCCTCATGTCGATCCTAACCCCCATTACGTCATGGGTACCCGAATTCGAACAAAATCCAGAAAAGTGGAATTTTTTTCTAAGTCCAGAAAAGTCGAAATTTTTTCTAAGTCCAAAAATCTCGAAATTTTTTCGAAGTCCAGAAAAGTCGAAAATTTTTCTAAGTCCAGAAAAGTCGAAAATTTTTCTAAGTCCAGAAAAGTCGAAATTTTTTTTAAGTCCAGAAAAGTCGAAATTTTTTCTAAGTCCAAAAAAAGTCGAAATTTTTTCTAAGTCCAGGAAAGTCGAAATTTTTTTTAAGTCCAAAAAAGTCGAAATTTTTTCTAAGTCCAGAAAAGTCGAAAAGTACAACGAAGAAAAAAAAAAAATAACAATTAGACTTTTTCATATTTTTTTTTCTGTTATTTATTTGTCAAAATCTCTTAAAATCTACATACTTTTTGTATAAATCGTGACAGTTAACTTTCTTTATTTAAACAATGCCCATCGCTTCCTCGTAAGAGGGAGGATGAGACGGAGAGATGCGGCGGGCCGTTCTTCGTGGCCACGATCGAGTGCTTTGCACGCACTCGTAGCCGTGCATAACGACCACCCGTTCATGAAACTGAAAAATATCAGGAACATGTAAAAAAATCCTATCGAAACTGACGATATCTGCGAAGCCATCGTCTTCTCCTGCGCGAATGTTGTCATCAAGTAGGCAAACGGAACCAACCCGTTGAAGAGGTACGTGGAGATCGCGTATCCGTAAACAGTTCGGACTAAAGTCCGACAAGAAGTATACTCGGAGTGAGTAAAGCACGATTTCTGTCCTTGTATCTGCTCCAGAACTCCGCTCC
>NW_022704392.1:0-678 GCF_011630105.1 Anneissia japonica | reverse complement strand
TTCGCCGCCGCGATCTCCAGGTACGCATCGCTCTCCGACGTGTGGGAGGCGGCGTCTCTGGCAAGAGTAGCGATCGCCACCGTCGACCTCGTCAGAAACGTGCTCGTCTACAAACTCGGCCCGTGCGCCTTCGACGGTCGGGACTTGATGGAGTGCGATACGTCCTTGGGCGACTGCTACGAAAACCTTCTGGACCTCAGCGCCAACAGCATCGACGCCGCCGACTGTCCGATCAACAAGGTCGGACGACACTGGGCGATCGTTCGACGACGAAGACGACGACGACGCAAGCACCTCCCAAACTGTTGGCGTCGGCGACGAACGAAGAGAAGCTGAGACCGCAGACGGCAAAGGAAACCTAACGGAATCCTTTCCCGAGGACTCTCAACTTCCCGTCGACGACGAACGAACAACCGGAGAAGGAAACCTCGCCGACTACTTTCCGGAGGATTCTCAGCTTCCAGTCGAATCGTCGGACGAACAGGACATTTCCGACCAAGACACGGTCGTTTACGGAGACGAAGAACTGGAACAGCAACTGGACGACTGGCTGTTCTCGAAAATGTTGAAGTACAACCCGTCTTCGGAATAGAATTTTAAAAAAAATGTTCCAATATATTAAATACTAAAGAAAAAAGAAAAACACGAAATCTTATATTCTGTTTTGTCTTCAATAAA
>NW_022704391.1:376-1111 GCF_011630105.1 Anneissia japonica | reverse complement strand
AAGTTCATGTATTAGGAAGTTATTAAAATTTCACTAAGATATTTCATACTTATAGTTAACTTTTTTCCTATTAATTATTGTCGATGGAGGGCAACCCAGATACTCAACATGAAATTAAACATTTCTAATTAAACACACACAAAAAAAAATCATACATCTTAAACAAAATTTTGAAGGAAATGAAACTTCAGAAAACAATAGTGTAGAAAGTGCTATATATTAAAAAGTCTATTGAGTGAAAGTAGATAAACTTTATTTCAAGTAAACAGCTTTAAGTTATTTGTGATTACATTGTTTACTACAAAATAATGTTAAATAATTGTTTGTTAACGATTCCCAGAACTATACATTTAAGACATGATTGACTGATAGCAAGCTATATGTTCAATGATTAATGTGAACGAAAAAATGTTTTTAGTCCAACATACACGAAATGTCATCAAATGCACATTTAACAAATACTAATGTTAGGTTGGCGAGTTTGGGGTATTCTGTCAGTGCTGGGGAACACTCAAGAATTCACGCACAGTTGAATCCATCCTTTCATTTTCCCTTTCATAAATTTAAGTCTGCTGCAAATAGGAAAAAAAACACAAGTGAGCATGACAGGTACATAAAAAGAAACTGACAATAACATAATAACAATCCTAACTTGCATAAAAAACAATAAACATAAATTAAGTCTATACAAAAATTTAATTTGCAGTAGTACTAGTAATACTCAGGACTAGCATT
>NW_022704391.1:0-256 GCF_011630105.1 Anneissia japonica | reverse complement strand
CAGTAACACGAAAGTACTGTACTATGCTACTGCACTGTAATGCATAGGCCTATTTTAAGACACTACTTAGACAGGCTTTTCCATCTTGATTTCAAAGGTCACAAACATTTTTCAATATTATTTTAAATTATATAGTGGTGTAGACTAGTCTTTTAAGAGCATTTTGCTGGAAAAATATTTTGGATACGACACCCCGTTATGGAGTTATTATATTTTAAATAACATGATGTCAGAAAATCAGCCCAAAAGCTTATCT
>NW_022704390.1:0-938 GCF_011630105.1 Anneissia japonica | reverse complement strand
GCCATACTGTCCATAGCGCACACCAAACTATTTGCTGATGGAGCATTGTTGGGAAATTGACTCTATTTTTTTTCCATCCCAAACAACATATTATTAATAAATCAACATGGTCCATCTCAGTCATCATAGCGAGTCACAAAATTAGGAAGTTTGTTTTCAACAGCAGACACACACAACAGAACGGAGTGCGTCAANNNAAAATACGTACTGGCATTTTGTAATACACATTCCCTTGTTGTACAGTATGACATGTTTCATTAACATAACATACACTGAGGATCGCCAACGAATTGGGTGGGTATTCAAACTTTTACGATAAGGGGAACTATTTCGATTAAAATGTTAAAGTGATTATATAAGAATTAGATGAGTCACTGTCAATAAAACAATTCGCGGAAGAGGAGTATTCAAAATATCGGTACTGTTAATATGGGACTAATCAGATGACTGACGCCGTTCTCCATCGACAATTGATTTTGTGTGCATTATTTATCTACAATTCTTATATACAGTATATACACTAGAAAATATTTACACTCACAATTTAAAAAAAAAGGTTACCAACAACAACATCTAAATAGCTGTGGGAAAAACAAATTATCAGCCTGCTGCTCTCTGCCTGAATAGTGATCGTAACCGAACAATAATGATGCAGCAACACGCTTGGTCAACTTGTAAAAATTTAGAGCCTTCTGCTGTTTGCCCATAAAACAAATTTTGGAGTGTTATACAGTACAATTTCAAAACAATGTCATCGTAAGGAAACAGCTATAGTATTGAAAACAAACAACTTGAAACAAAATCGGTGTACGGATTTAAATAAATATTTAAAATAGATTTTAATGGTCAACTTGTTGTCAAATTTTACGACCTATTTTTGCATACATTTGTGAGGGACGATGTGTAATAGACATGCAAAACAAACATTAGCGGTTAGC
>NW_022704389.1:0-615 GCF_011630105.1 Anneissia japonica | reverse complement strand
TCGTGAGGGTCAAAGTACGGCGGATCACCTAACTCGTCCTCAGTGACGAGTTCAAATCTAGTTTTAACTTCTGTACGTGACGCGCGCGTAAAAATGCGCACGCGGTGCCGAAAATTTTAAAAATGTTGAAATGCTCAAAATGGCTTAAAACATGCTCTAATTTAATCAAAAATTTATTTCGACCATTTTAAAATTTTGACGCGCGCGTTATGAAGCGCACGCGCAAAATGAGTGTACATTACAATCAACCTTCACTCGAAGTTAATGCTCACGTAATACGATTTTGAAATGTTAATTGGTTAGGCTGATATAATCAATTGCGTAAAAAACACAAAAATGCGCGTAGATGACGTCACACGTGATTGGTAAACTTGCAAAGCTTATTGTCACTATTCCAGGCCAAGCCAAATGTTTTTTGTAGTCGTTTGGTGCGTAGCTCTCGGCAAATTTGAGATATCGTGCGAACAGTTATTTGTCAGAATGTAGAATAAAAAAAAAAGATCTCTGACAATAACAAGAGGTGATCAGCACTAGATGCGGATCACCAATAAAAAAAAAAACCAACACTGGCTCAAATTCTTTACACTCGGTGGGCAGAGGTAGCAAGCCAAACCA
>NW_022704388.1:0-3263 GCF_011630105.1 Anneissia japonica | reverse complement strand
TTTTTACTTAATCGCTCTTTTAAATATTTTTTGTAAAACTACAATCCAATCATTTATGGTTTATGCCCCTGGTTTTTAATTAATTTATTTGAAGGGCCAAATTATTTTTACAGTTGATCTTGCGGGCCAAAAGATAATCTTAAAGTTGTAAGCAACTTGTTATACTATATGAAAAATCATTACAAAACAAAAGTGGTGGTGCCAAGATTTGCCAGATGGCAGGGGAGGGGCGATGTCCCGGAACCTCTAAAGGGGACCAGGGGCGCCCAGGGCCCTAAAGCCCTGAAAATGTAGAGATTTCGAATGTTCGCATGGCCTCATATTCTGTAAAAGCAACATAGATTATTTTTTTCTTTTCCCTCCCAAACGAATTGTGTTGATTCTCTGTCGGTTGGGAGGGCGGGCCGCCTCTCTCTGACCCCAACTGGAACCATCATTTAATATCAAAAATATATATATTCATCAAATGATTATTACATGTAAAACAATTTAAAAATTATTTTAATATTACATAACTGTGCGGATTAATTAATTTAAATTAATGTGGGATTGATCTTTTACAAAGTAACTGGAGATTTCTTTATGAACTTAAAAATACGCCCCAGTATGTATAATCGCACATAAAAAAAAGGATTGATATTGTATTTAAAATTTTCCTAACATAAATAATTAAAGTAGACAGATACGTTTTTCTATATTATAGAGTTATACGAATGGAGTCGGGAATAAATGATTTTCTGTACCTTAAGTTTTGGAAATTTCAATCTAAAACCAGACGTACTCTGTAATTGTTAACCACGAAATATTTAATTTCAATAACCATGCCTTTATAAATTAAATGTGAAGTGAATGGATCTGGCTATCAATAATGTAGGCTTAATGTCCCCACTCAATTTGGGTCAAAACACGGTCAATCAATCAATCAATCATCAATCAATTATGTATAAGATGCTTTGAAATTTTTTTAAATTAATCAATATAATATATAAGTATTTGTATTTGTTATAAAACTCTAATCAAAAGAAAGGCAGTTACTAGGTTAAACATATAATATTTCGAAAAAATTATGATTCCGAACAGAGACGTGCCCATAGTAGGCCGGCCTTATCCAATGATAAAGAATAGGCAGATTTTGTCTGGAAATAGCATAGGTTTAAAGCTTGGTAAAATCGTTAATTAGTCGTTATAACATATATGTGTTTGGATTACTTTTAAAACTCTACTCAAGAGAAAGTCAAATATGATCTTGAAAATATAGCTTTTTCAAAAAAAATATGATTCCGATCAGATGGGCCTACAGAATTTATGTATTTCTATTAGGCAAATTTTGTCTGAAAGTAGTATAGGTTGAAAGCTTGGTAAAATCGTTAATTAGTCGTTAAAACATATATGTGTTTGGATTACTTTTAAAACTCTAATCAAAAGGAAGTCAAATATGATCTTAAAAATATAGCTTTTCAAAAAAAAATATGATTCCGAACAAATGGGATAACAGATTTTATGTATCTAATGATAAAGAATAGGGAATTTTCTCTGAAGTCAGCATAGTCCTAATGATAAAGAAAAATGTTAGCTAGTGGATAAAACATATCATTGTCTGTATTCTTTTCAAACCTTTATACAAAAGAAATATATCTAGAATGTTAAAAATACAAAATTCATAAAAAATTATGATCAGAACAAAATCCTAAATGAACTAAAACATTTTCAATGCAAAAGAATAGGGAAAAGCGTTCAGAAAAAAAATGCTAAAATTTACGATTTTAAACGATTTAGCTTTAAATTGTTAGTTAATTTGTAATAATATTTGAATATTTAATTGATTGTGATTATTTAATGTAATTATGATGTGATTAAGTTGTGTTTATATGTGATATTTTGTGTATGTGTGATAGTTGAATGTGTTTTGTCATCATCGTATTTTGTTGTTTTCGTAGGGCCGCTGGCCGTTATTATATCTGATTGTGTGGTACAGCGCACCACGTGATGTCGTCGCTGAGAGTTTGAAATCAGCGACGACAGAAGCTGTTGACTTCGTGACGGTGAGTAGAATCAAAAATACAATACCTAAGTGTTTGTTTTTTAAATGATGATTTTTAACATGTACAAAACATAGGGCGTCCATGTTGTGTGATACAGCAAAATGAATGTAAAAAAATTGGTTTATACTTTTTTGCTGAAAATCAGCTTTACATGAAAATTTCACAATCGTGTTTGATCTTGTTTTGATCTGTATTGAGCACTGAATTCAATAATTGCAATTTTAATTAGATACTCCATAAAATTAAATTACCTAAAAAATATTTTTTTAAAGAGATGATGTGTTGTATTCTCTGTTTTCATATTCCTTGTTCATTGTGTAGGTCTTTGGTAAGTGTATTCTACATCAAATTGCAATACTCGGATATGCACAGGAAATGAGAAAATCTCTGATGATTTCTGCACGCAATGTCAATTTGCAAGACAAGCGGGTACGTATAGGAAACAACATATTATTCATTATAAACACTAAATGACAATTCACCATCTTCAAATTTATTAATCCATCATCACAAGCATTTATCACAATTTCATTATCATTGTTAATAGCCAAGACTTATAACAATAAACAATACTAATTTACATTTTTCGTGAAATATAGGCCTCATATGGTTTTAGTTTTTAATACTTCGACGGGTTTTTTTTGTGGAGCCAATTCGATGTTCAACTGAGCTAGGCTAGGCCCAGACACATTATTTGAAACTTTTACGTGTTATTTAGGTCACAGACCTTGGCACTTGATTAAGGCCTGTCTGACGGTGACACTTGTTTATAGAAGGCTGCTGTGAAATGCAAGGCCTGGCTGGTGGAGTCGAGCTGCCTATGTCTTACTTATGAATGATGTACATTACTATTATTATAGGCATAGTATTAGTAGTAGTAGCCTCCTATTAAGTCTATAGGCCTAGGCCTAAATGTTTGTTTGCCTATTCTATGCTAGCCATCGTCTACTAGGCCAGGGTATATTTAAAATCCATTTAAATTTGCTAATTTTTCTAATGTTAATAATATGGTTCTATTTTATATCGTCTTTTTCGTATTGTTCTCCATGGAATTAGTGAAGTACAGCATTAATATTTTGTATTTAAATTTTACTGTTCAATTTTTAATTTTCTATAGTTAAAAAATATATATTATTATTTAATATCATTATTATTATTATTGTTATTATTATTATTATTATTATTATTATTATTTCTGATCCAACATTCCATCTCAGACCT
>NW_022704386.1:0-700 GCF_011630105.1 Anneissia japonica | reverse complement strand
AATCTGTAAAGTATGTTGGAGATGTCTTTTGGATGGGGATAATAGCATCTTCTTGTTCGAGGAGGTTGTTCTTGATCCCTGAAGAGAGTTTCTTTGACAAAGACATCAAGATAGGCCATTACTTTCGAAACTTTTCTTATTTTCCTTGATGCTAACCTCTCTATTTCTTGCACAATTTCAGGTGCAGGAGGTTCTCTTACACCTGCAGCCTAAAAAAAAAGACAACAATAAAAAAAAATGAAAATTAAAGATTAAATCTTCTGTACTGTAGCACTGAAAAAAAAAAAAATTTCGGTACAATTCATAATAAAACAGCAAGGTCCACTAATTTTGAAACAAGATTATTAATGGTAGGAGGTTGCTTCGATACTACCCAAATGATACGGAATTACCAAAATGACCAGTGATCAAATTACCCATTACACAAATGACAATTCAATTGAATTGAAATTGAATGTTGCACACGACTATTAAATAATTATAATACACTGAAGTAATTATAATAATAATAAAATAATGATGAATAATATATTTTTTTTATTATTACATAACATTTACTATTATTATATCATTATTATTATTGTTATTATTTTTATTTAAGTATTACTATTTTAGTGTTATTATTATTTATAGGTCTTTAATATCATTTTTAAGTATTACTACTCTTGTTATTTATTTTCATATTATCCAAATCATATGT
>NW_022704385.1:0-534 GCF_011630105.1 Anneissia japonica | reverse complement strand
TGGACCTCACATCTCTAGATTATTTTTTGTTTACTTCGTACCGTCGAATATTTTTAAAAAAACCAACATACAGGTCAAGGTGAGATAATGTCTCCTTCGCTAGATATCGTCCGACTTCTTTAAATCAATCTTCACTCTGTACCCTAATGTAAATCGGGTTGTCAAGACTATAAAAAAATAATAATTAAAAAAAGATTAAATAAAATATTAAAGAAAAAAAAATCAAAATTTCGATAACAATATACTGAAAACTTATATAAATTCGTCGGACCAACTATCTTCCGATTCGGTTATCGACTCTTCTTCGGTTGGCGCCACCTCCGCAGGCATCGCGTAGTTTGCGTCGACCGAGACGTCGGCGGTGATATCCGTAAGTTTTGAAGGCTGTGAGAGCGAACAGTTGCTGCACATCCAAGTAGTTTCACCATCCGTGGGAAACGAGCAGTACGCGCAAGTCCACTCTCCTTCAACGGCCGTCGTAAACCGAGCAAGCACACGACCAGCACGTTCCTCAGCATCTCAGTTCTCCGAGTC
>NW_022704384.1:249-973 GCF_011630105.1 Anneissia japonica | reverse complement strand
AAGTGCTCAACTCGGCGAGATAAGCACTTTTGTGCAAAAAGTAACAATGTTAAAAAGTTGAGTCGAAATGTATTTTTTTTGTTAGGCACGGTGAGATAGCCTGAAACAAACACTATTCCATTGAAAATTTGAAGTTTTTCGGAAAAGTACTCGAAATATGGCGGAAAGTCAAAAATTTGCACTAAGTGCTCAACTAGGCGAGATAAGCACTTTGTGCAAAAAGTGACAATGTTAAAAAGTTGAGTCAAAATGTAATTTTGTTTCTGCCTATCTCACTTTGCCTAACCCTAACCCTAACCCTAACCCTAGCTCTAACTCTAACCCTAACCCTAACCCTAACTCTAACCCTAACACTAACCCAACCCTAACCCTAACCTAACAAAATAAAAAATTACATTTTTGACTCAACTTTTTAACATTGTCACTTTTTGCACAAAAGTGCTTATCTCGCCGAGTTGAGCACTTAGTGCAAATTTTTGACTTTCCGCTATATTTCGAGTACTTTTCCGAAAAACTTCAAACTTTCAATTGAATAGTGTTTGTTTTAGGCTATCTCACCGTGCCTAACAAAAAAAATTACATTTTGACTCAACTTTTTAACATTGTCCCTTTTTGCACAAAAGTGCTTCTCTCGCCGAGTTGAGCACTTAGTGCAAATTTTTGACTTTCCGCCATATTTCGAGTACTTTTCCGAAAAACTTCAAACTTTCAATGGAATAGTGTT
>NW_022704384.1:0-200 GCF_011630105.1 Anneissia japonica | reverse complement strand
TTTGCCTAACCCTAACCCTAACCCTAACCTAACAAAAAAAAATTACATTTTTGACTCAACTTTTTATCATTGTCACTTTTTGCACAAAAGTGCTTATCTCGTCGAGTTGAGCACTTAGTGCAAATTTTTGACTTATCCGCCATATTTCGAGAACTTTTCAGAAAAACTTCAAACTTTCAATGGAATAGTGTTTGTTTCAG
>NW_022704383.1:0-1377 GCF_011630105.1 Anneissia japonica | reverse complement strand
CTTCTGCATTATAATAAGTACATATTGTGCCTTATATATGAGTGTACATTAATATCAGTAATGTATATATAGATATGTTTATAGACTTAAGTATTACATAATTATTATGTGGTATGAAAATTCGTAGTGATAGCGAATATCTTCCATTATACATATTTTACAGGGACAGTTGGTGATTGGAAAAATCACTTCACCGTTGCCGAAAGCGAAGCTTTTGATGAACTTTATCGAGAGAAGATGGCGGGCACTGGTCTGAAATTTGATTACGAACTATAGACCCTCTCGTCTGACCACAACAGGGGCTATATAGACTAGTAGACCAGGGTAACCTACTCGTCTGGAAACATGTTCTGTGTTGTTCATAATGCACATGAGCCAATCATTGTCTACTGGGTCTATAGAGGGACCTTATCTCTAGAAAATTTGTTCCACCTACAGAACCATTAGGCGATCGTGCCCGCGCCGATATTAGTAGTTTGTTTCGTGTACTCCAATTTTGGGCACCCAATATTACACTTTTTCATATCATTATGCATAGTTACCAACCTGAGAGATTTGAAAAGGGCCTCTACGGAAATACTGTACTCTCTAATGACTCAAGTTAATGCATGACCGTTTTTATATTTTTAATACAACCAATTTTTTCTAATTTTAAATACATTTTAAATGACAAATTTAGGATCACTCATGTGTTTCTGCAAAATACGTGTTTCATCCAAAATCACTTTGAAATACGGGACCGTCCCGCACGATGCGAGACAGTTGGTAATTATGCATTATGATGTCATTTACGTTGAATTTTGCATACCTTGCCTTATACAGTAATACGGTACTATATTAGTATATTTCTTATGTATGTCAAGTTTTACGATCTCCAGTGTATTATTAATTTTATGTACTTTTATTGGAATTTAAATGCATCGGTATATATTTGATGATCCTATAACTTTGACAGTGTCGTTAATTCAAGTGTATTGGGGCAGCACAATAATTGTTCCCTTGTTTTGCGCCATTCTTAATTAAAATGACATTTTACCACACGGTTCGCTGTTTACGAGTTTTTGTGTGAACCTGTTGTTACAAAAGTGTTTTAGAATCATTCGTCGACTAGCTTGTTTAATGATCGTTTGAGATTGGTCAGGATTAATTTTAATAAGCTACATGAATTCAAGTAGGCCCTACAGTACAAGAAATACTGCACGGTAAAAGAGTATCTAAACGCAAAGCTCCACGCAGTTGTCCTGTTTTTGGTGACACGTTTAAAAGCTAAACGTGTTTAGACATAGTTTAATGTGCTTAAGATCTTGGCGTATTTAGAATTAAATGCGCTTAGGTATTTGACATGATGGCTCTAAACTGACATTGTTTTGACATCTT
>NW_022704382.1:0-559 GCF_011630105.1 Anneissia japonica | reverse complement strand
GATTTTACCCGGCAGAACGAAAGAAGGAAACTCCGCTTTTCAGTCGTCTTAGGCCCTTGTTTTTTACAAACAATGACCTTTCAGAGGTCAAATTGCTGTCAAGAATAAGAATTGGCTGCTTCGCAGCAATTAAAACGGAACAGTAGACAAAATCCGATCAGAATGACAAAATAAACTAAGCATCCACTGGAAGGAATCCCAATATCTGCAGATGGATCCGTTTCGGTGCAGCTGGGGTACAGACCCAAACGAAACGTTCGACCAGCTTATAGGCAGGGCCCAAACCAGTCCCACGACCACTAATGATTACAGAGCCAAACCGAGGCAATATATATACACAGTGCAGGTGTGAATGCAAATAGTGGAATACAGGTTATGCGGCTCGGTTCCAGTAGATACAGAGAATATTTTGTCATTCTTAACGCGTCCTACAAAATTCTTACGAGACAGCACTAGTCTGTGAATTTGTGAACAAGATCGGAGATCTAAAGATCTCTACCGTGCATCAATGGCGGCGCTGGATCTCAAAAGACATCCTTAAATAATATATAAGTTTGAA
>NW_022704381.1:0-578 GCF_011630105.1 Anneissia japonica | reverse complement strand
TTCTGATTCTGTACAACTATCACTTATCATTCAAACGAAATCTCCCTACTGTGTAATATTTATTAAAATCAAAATTAATTTGATTCCACTTCATTCACCGTCAATAGGCCTATCTAATAAGGTTACCATTACCCAAGGTTTATCATTTAAACAAAAATTGCTGAAAAAATAAAGCATAATTATTGCTCAAACATTTATTCATTATTTAAAAAATACAAATTGCTTCATAGGCATCTTAATCCCGACGTCATGAGCACTGTAGAATGTTTCTGTAGAGAAAAAAATACAAAACAATTAAGTATTTAAGGATATCGTCACTATTGTTAAAATGTATAAGTTCCCCTGATTGGTCAAAAAAAATGTATAAGTTCCCCTGATTTTGGTTTTGTATAATTCGCACATTTTAGTAGACAGCGCATAATAGAATTTACCGCTAAAGCCCTATTTTTGTGCTTATTAAAATGTTCATAATACCATTACTGGCCCCTTAACAATACCACATAGAATAATAAAGTTGTCATTACAATACAAAAAGACACTGATATAATACTTTTTTGACCACATAGAATAATACTGTA
>NW_022704380.1:0-1071 GCF_011630105.1 Anneissia japonica | reverse complement strand
TCAGGTCATCTAATAGGCTTGAAAATATCAATATAAAGACGTTTGAGTAACAAAATTCATTGATTTTAATAAATAAAGTGTCACAATTTGATACCAAAAATTGTGTTGCTCTGAAACATGATAAGGCCAATCTGAATAAAATGACCATCGTCCTTTACGGTCCAATTGATGATGTTGCAGGCGTTTATCATCTGAATATCCGAATTATTAGTAGGCCTATAAATGTACTGTATACATTATTTTAATCGATTTCAACATGCTGTGTATAATATTTATTAATAGGCCTAAGACTGTGATGGATAACCATGTATTTTATTCTTTATTTATTGACATGTTTAAAGTCGGAGACGGATTTTAAGGTGGGTACTATTATGCAGCCATCCGGGGCTCATACATTTTTGAAAAAATTAAAACTAAATATTTTGTCAAAAGCGTTATATTATTAGATTGCTCGGTAGTAGTAAGTAGGGGCCCATTTTTCCGGGACTAATTTGGACATGGAGGAAGTAAGTTTTTCCCCAAAAAGCACATAGGCATTACATAACTGGTCAAACCTCCATAGTGGGGCATCCTGGGGCATATTTGAAAGAACCCCTTCTAATAAATCTGCCACATATTGTGTTTGTGGGATTTTGGTCTAGGCCTATTTGGTTTTTTCGGAAATTAGAAAAGGTTAGGTGTTGTTAAGGCGTTGTAGGAGAGTGTTGAGTATCAGTGTTACTGTAAGTATAAGTAGTGGCATCTCCAGGGCCTAATTCGACTCGGACTTCACCCAGAAAGCACATGCGTTACTTAAGGCTTGGTAGTAATGTGCTAGGTAGTAGTAGGAGCGCCCCCACCCCCCTCGAGAGCTCACGAGTTACGCAAATGGTCCTGTTTATTTTAATATGATATGCCATAAATGAATTTTATGGGACAATATATGAAACACTACACCGTTTCTGATATATGTAAACTGCAATACATTTCTCATCATTGGAAGAGCTTTCCAACGATACCAAACAATCTACTTTTGGTGAGTTTATACTCATTCTTATTTTATGCACATTTTATATTTTGCGGTTACAGTAT
>NW_022704379.1:0-1488 GCF_011630105.1 Anneissia japonica | reverse complement strand
TAAATACCTATTTAATACCTACTTGGCTTTGTTTTATATATATTTATGATATTCTTTATTTTAATGTACTCATGTTTTCTAAAATTCTTGCATTGACATTTATAAATTTATTTGTTCATCTTCAATTCTGGAAATCCCTACATATGTATTTTTTTATGTAGTATATTTTTGTATCTTTCTTACGAACTGTATAATGTATTTATAGAAATTTGATTATTGCAAATACATTGTATTTTGGATTGCAGACAGAGAATGTAGTATGTAGTAAAAGTATGTGTACTCAGTCTGTGTACTTAGTGGGTGTACTCTGATTGTGTAAGCTTATGTTCACCGTCTGCCATCAGTTCCTAGAAAGTCCACAAAGGCTACATTGCTAACCTACAAATTGCGCATACTGTCTGTTTGCAGTTTGTCTATGAGTGTTTAAGCCAATGTTTCTATTAGTTATTTATTTATTTTATTCTTTTATATACTGCAAAAAGAGGTTCCCACTTTTGTGTTTGCTTCTGCTGGCCCATGGTTTCCTTTTTTTCTGTTGTTATGTTTATTCTTTAATTAAATAAACAAATTCTGCACTTTAAGTACTCATGTACTATTTTGCAAAGTGGTGCTGTTACCAAAAAAAAAAACCCATTACAATAGAACTGGAGATAATCAACAAAAACAAATAAAATCTAATAAGAAGTGTAAAAGTTATAAATAAATAGAATTTTGGAATGATAATAATGTTGGTCTTTTTGCCTGATTACGGTATTTAGGCTTCCGTTTACTTCTCTTGTAACGCCTCCAATTTTTACGTTTTATAGGTCAGGAGCAGAAAGCAAGGATGCAATATCAGGGATAGATCAAGATTCACTCACAAGTAAGTGTATTCTCAGTACATTGGATTATGCCTATAACTCTTGCCTACAATAAGTAACATGCTAAGATTGTAATAATTCTATGGATTATTTATGCTTTCTTGCATGTTGTTGTATAACCTCCTTGCTCTGACCTACTTAACACCCTGTAATTGCATCCACTATCTATTGTCTTGTTTTCCCTAATATTCCACCTTGCTCATAGTCAGTTCCCCTTGATTCTCATTGTATTTATATTGCTAGCATAAAAAAATATAAATATCAATATAGAGTACTATCCTGCTAACGTCACAACACCACATGCCACCCATTTGTTGCTAAGAAACGCTACCCAATCTATTGATACGGCTGAGTGTCTACACAGCAAAGCACATTATTATAGATTTTTTTAACTCTCATATCTTTATAGGTTAATTTTACAAGATTGTATCTTTATTTGTGCCTTGTAAACTAAAGTTTACATAAATGTATATCAGATAACTAGTATTTGGTGTGTTTTCATATTTTTAATGCACATTTGATCAGAAATTATTTAGTTATGATACATCAGTTGAAAGAGTTATGGGAACTGTGGCATAGCTATATAGGTACTCAACTGTATCGATCAATTGTTCGTAGTTGTTCAGTA
>NW_022704378.1:0-780 GCF_011630105.1 Anneissia japonica | reverse complement strand
GGGATTAGAATAAACAGCCTAAACAAGTAAACAGGAAGGCCAAAACTAAACTTTAGAGGCGTGCTTCAATAAATAAGCCAAATGATTTATCCAGAAGAATTTCCTATTTGCCTTTCAAAATTTCCCATTTGCCATTTGCCTTTCAAAATTTATATATTATTAAAGAATATTGAAATAAAAAATTTAAAAAAAATTTAAATGTATTATAAAATAATATGCATAAGTGAATATATATATATATATATATATATATATATATATATATATTTCCCATTAGCCTTTCAAAATTTATATATTATTAAAGAATCTATTGAGATCCAGCGGGCCGCCACTGATGCACGGTAGAGATTGCATCTTTAGATCTCCGATCTTGTTCAAAAATTCACGGACTAGTGCTGTCTCGTAAGAATTTTGTAGGACGCGTTAAGAGTGACAAAATATTCTCTGTATCTACTGGAACCGAGCCACATACCTTGTATTCCACTATTTGCATTCACACATGGGCTGTGTATATATATTGCCTTGGTTTGGCTCTGTAATCATTAGTGGTCGTGGGACTAGTTTGGGCCCTACCTAAGCTGGTCGAACATTTCGTTTGGGTCTGTACCCTAGCTGCACTAATGAGGCCTGAAAGGCCGAAACGGATCCGTCTGCAGATATTGGGATTCCTTCCAGTGGATGCTTAGTTTATTTTGTCATTCTGATCGGATTTTCTCTACTGTTAAGTTTTAATTTTAAATAGTTTTGCATTATGTGGCCGTTTGCTGTTTTACGGGTTTT
>NW_022704377.1:0-848 GCF_011630105.1 Anneissia japonica | reverse complement strand
TGTCATGTAAGCTATATATAAATACACATAAGCCAATGTATATATTGGTTGACATAAATTGTATATACAATTTTATATATTTTATTATGAATTGTTTCACTGATAGGAATAATTTTTGTATTATTGGCTAAATTCCTGATAATTCAACTGGTTGCTTACCTTTAAAATAATTACTGAAATTTATTTAAGTATAGGCCCAGTGGCAATCCCTAATACTTATTAAAACTAGAAAATTAAAATCAAAGTCAATGAGCTATTGTTTTTTAATGTGTTGCGATGTACCTTTGTTTAATCTGTGTGGTATAAATAAAATATTCTACAAGGAAATTTTTAAGAATTGTATTGATATATGCTGCAGTGTATGACAAATACACACACAGGCTTATCATGTAGGTTATTTCAGAAATATTTTTCTGACTATATAAAAGATTATGATATGTTTGAATTGATTATCGCACTGGAAATGATACGTATTGAAGATGTTGTAGAAGGCTATTTTTTAAAACATATAAAATTTCAATATGTGCATAATTATCTTGTGCATTTTTCAATTTTAATAGTAATATTATAAAAGCAGGTAAAATTACCCTGCTGGTGCACCTCAACCCTTGTGCCTTAAAATTTAGATATAAAACCTAATTTAGCACTATGAAAGCAAGCATAATTTCAGTATAGGATACTGCCCAGGCCTACTACTACCACTAGACGTTTATATCTAAATCTTGAGGCTCTTAGTGTTAGACCTCAGTAAACCAGTCGTAGGCCTAGACTAGCCTAGGTACGACTGAAGCTACTAGGCTTAGCCTAGGCGCACTTATAAAATTTTACACAAAATAATTATGATATTG
>NW_022704376.1:0-554 GCF_011630105.1 Anneissia japonica | reverse complement strand
AAGTACGATTTGAAGCGCTTTCTATTCATGAAAGATAAATGATGGTACGATCACTATAAAAAAAAACTAAGCCTGGCGCCCATGTGATTCCATACCCAACCAACCAGACACAACAGAGGTCAAAGTTTCTATCATGCGCAATTAGAGTAATAATTGTCTCAAAAACAAACTACAGTATTATAGGCCTACTGTCACTGAATCTCTGACTTATCAAAATGTGTGTAATATTACAGTATTACTAAAAAAAAAATACTTTACTATATGTAAGGTTTTTATATAATTAGAAATATTTGAGGTTTTCTTTTTGTCCGATACAAATAAAGGCGTACCAAACTAAATGCCCATAGACGAAAATTTTATTCATTATTTTTGCTGCTTTCTGATTGGCTGCCAGTCATTTGTCGAGCAGAGACAAACATATTCAACTAATCAACGCCTAGTAATTTTATCGGTATTCTAGCTCTACTATTGAGCAATGGCGAGGTTGAACATGGTGTAGGAAGGATCCTCGTGGCTTAGCAAAATGAATATTTTACAAGTAAGATATTATTAAT
>NW_022704375.1:0-883 GCF_011630105.1 Anneissia japonica | reverse complement strand
CCAATAATGCCAAATCCTATCACACCATGTGTTTTAGAACCAGTACTTAATTCTTTCCTCTCTTACGTTGCCTGATTGAACAAAGAAAAACAGAATTATGTATTCTAGTGGCTTCAATATGTGTTCCAACTTTAAATCACCAAAGTTTATATTCTATACGATTAAACAACATAATGTATTTACTGTTACTGGTTCATAATTTAAAATTAAAAAGGTGTTTAACAATTTTTTATTCATATCTTAATACATGTATGTTTATTTTTTTTTTTTATAACCAGTCATACTTCAATAGGTGCCTCAGTCAAAAAATCCGCCATTTGCGTTGGTCTGGCAAAAGAAAGAGTGACAGAAGTACCACTCCAGTGGAAAAAAAGAAGAAACGCTTTGAATTCATATCGCAGAGTCAAGTCAATCAAATGACGATTTTGTAAACCATGTTAACACTCTTCAGAAAGAGTTTGAGAAAGAACGGCAGAATTCTTCGCATGTAAACCTACTGTTGAAAGAAAGCTTGGCAGGAAGAAGAAGTTGGATTTCAACCATAAAAAATGGAGAAATGCAGCCTATTGTAAAAAAGTTCCCATGTTTTGAAGTGGGCGAGTATGTAAGTTGAATGGTTTTCTTTTTTGTTTGAAACATCCAAGTGTTGCCTAAGTTTGTTGTTAATTTATGGTCTTTTTTCGCCACTACGCTAATCCACTGCCTAAATTCAGGTTGTAAAAATCAAATACTAAGCCACCGTAACACCATGTTTTGGGGATTTAAAACTACTTTTAAATGTTTAGAATAGTGATGACTGATATTTTGATAAAAGAGAATTTTTTTTTTTTTAGGTGCTTACTGAGTTTTGTATGCTTACAAAATTGCCAATGAAGGTTTTGAA
>NW_022704374.1:0-829 GCF_011630105.1 Anneissia japonica | reverse complement strand
GTAAACCACAATCATTATTTAAAGTAGGTAAATGGAAAGAAGTTCGGATACCTTTTATTTAAAAAGAAGGTATCTGTATGTATGTTTCTCTATGTATATAAAAATAAAGACGGCTCTGCTCCACGAAATAAAATAAATCAAAATCTAATATCTCGAAGTTAAAGCTTACAGTTGTTAATTATTTTTTTAAGATAGGAAAACACAAACGACACGAGTACGGTACACTCAAGGTAAAAATGATTTATTTTAAACTGTCAACATAGTATATCATATTCGGTCCGATATGCGAAAAGTAAAAAACCTAAAAAAAACCTAAAAAAGCCCTAAAAAAATGCGAAAATATTTTGTGTTTTTAATTCTAATTTTGTCGGAATTGATGAAAACTCCCTAAAATGTGAAATTTATAGAGGAAATTGGTCTACCGTAAAAAGAAATGCGCGCAAAGAATTTGA
This sequence comes from Anneissia japonica, assembly GCF_011630105.1. Classification (NCBI taxonomy): domain Eukaryota; kingdom Metazoa; phylum Echinodermata; class Crinoidea; order Comatulida; family Comatulidae; genus Anneissia; species Anneissia japonica. Next base: position 377 of record NW_022704374.1, on the reverse strand, counting down.
GAATTTTAGGGACTTTCAGAGGATGCATTTGTCAAGGGGTGGGAAAGATTTTCCAAAGATGGATATTTTCCCCTTGTCCCCCGGTGTTTTTAATTCTAATTTCGTTGGAATTGATCAAAACTCCCTAAAATGTGCAATTTTTAGAGAAAATTTGCCCATGTTAACAAGAAATGCGCGCGAAATTTAAGGTTTTTAGGCACTTTCAGGGGATGAAAAGGGCATTTATAAAGGATTTTTCAAAGATAGATATTTTCCCCTTGTCCCCCAGTGGTTACGCCATCGGGCAGCATTGGTCAAAGGAGTTATGACAGTTTTTTTGAAGTGGAGAAGGGGTTGCAGGGTGTTGTGAGTCTGGTCATTATGATATCTTCCTTCTT
>NW_022704373.1:0-1077 GCF_011630105.1 Anneissia japonica | reverse complement strand
TGACATTAAACTCCATCGAGTCGGCTCCTGATGTATGTCTTAGTGACTGCTGTTTGTTTTTAGGTCCATTTTTCGTGATTATGACTATTCTGGATAAAGAATGTTTTGAGCAGAGGTGGATTCAAGGCACTCCCCCTCCCCCCTTCATTATTTAAGGAAAAAAAAGGGAAAATATATTCAAATTGAAGTGCGAGAGTGTAATTTCCGGCCATCTAGAGATGCCCTAATCATAAATTTTCTTACCTCAGCCCAAACCATGGTGGGGCTGAGGTGGGTGGTTCCTCGGTCTGTGAAAGTCCCTCCCTGGTTCACCTGTCTTTCGAATTCCTGGATCTGCAACTGTTGATTTATTATGTAATTATTTTTTCGCTTATTTATAATGCGTCTATTGCAATTTTCACTTTATCCTCTCAAACAGTCCTAAGAGCGTTCAGAGTGCGCTACTTCACAGGGGGATTCTCCCCCTTGACCCCGCCGGGGTCATACGTAATTCGCATAACGGCTTCCCCCTTTCAAAATCCTGGCTACGTCCCTGGTGTCGTTGGAGGGGGTGGATGAGGACGCAAATAACGTTATTTTGGGCCATACTAATTGGCCATAAAACTCTCGCCATGTACCAGCTATATTCCGGGGCCGCACTGAAGCTCATCGATTGGTGATGGGCCTAATTGAAACCCAGCAAAATTGGATACCAGATCAATTAAAATTGTTTCATGCAAAATTCCTTGCTCTTGTGAATAGCCCTATCTATTTTTAGGCCTACCCCATTTTTTTTTTGCCAAGGCCTTTGTCCTGCACCTCGTCTACAGACCTTTTGATGTTCTGTCAAGTATATTTTTGAAATGAACTGTACAAATGGGAAGAGCGAATAATGATGTTATGCCATGATACAAGTGTTATTAAATGTTTGTGATTTAAAAAAAAATCTTGAGGAATTTGTTGATGCTTTAATTTGACTATGACCGTGGCGATGTGATGATGAGGAATTTTGTATACAGTACGTGTGTCACCTATGTTTTATGTTGTAACTTCTAGAGTTAAAGACGTAATACAATACTCAGGATAGCCTTTAGTATT
>NW_022704372.1:0-746 GCF_011630105.1 Anneissia japonica | reverse complement strand
AATTCCTACTGTATATAAATGGCTGAACCAACCAGGGCACTGTTTTTCGTAGGCCTAATGAATTTCAATACGATTGAGAGCAATGTTATTCCCTCCCGTGAGTTACGCACTTACGGGGGACAGATATCAATACGATACGACGTCGACTTAAGCACTTGAAACACGATAGGCTTAGCGTTTATCTCTCTACATTCATCATTATTTAAAGATCTCTTTCAAGATCATACAGTTTTTCGTTTTCAAGCGTGTCCCACGTAAGAAGCGTAATAATATAAGTCCCGTAATTTAGTTCATAGCGAAACATATTTATCTACAGTGCAGTGATTTCATATAGAGTTCACACTCCAGCCCCATTTTTAGGCGATTCCATTATTTTCACTTATGCTCGAGGGGTATGTTTCAGGGGGAGGGGGAATCAAATTTATTTTACCATGACCTTGTCTTTGACATTTTCACCCCAAAATTTAATCACCTTAATTGTAATGGTTGGAGACTTATATAGCGCATAATACATGGTCTCTATGCGCTCGGGACTAGATGTTGCACTTTACAATAACTTTCTCCTCCCCTAAGGGTCACTTCATGTCTTCAGCAGCCAGTAAACCGGCGAACTTTAATCTGTCCACGACAGGGACCGAATGAACCAGTACACCAGGGTATTAACCCCCTACTCATCTCGAGAGATGTACTGGGTTCTTTAAAGTGCACATGAGCATTTGTGTACACTGGGCCTACGGTTTATAGTC
>NW_022704371.1:0-808 GCF_011630105.1 Anneissia japonica | reverse complement strand
GTTTGAGGAGCCTGGCAGATGAACTTAAAGAGATAAAAACTAAATTACAGGTATGACACAACTTAACAGTTTTTCTGTCCTTTGTTATTCAAAAGTGTATTGTGCATACACCGTAAAACCTTGAATAGAAGCCCTGGGTTTTTTTTGATGAACTTTGGATAGGCTATTTTTAGAGATGGGCTTTTATTGAGGCATTGAGGGCCACCGCAACATCATTCTGTATCATGGATTGTATTAACCAGTATTAAATTACCCAAATCAAGCAGGTTTTTAATTTTTTTTGTTTCTTTGAATTTTATGTACAGGGGATGTACTGTATTATCTTGTAAATAAGCCCATGGGCTTCTTTTGGAGTTGGACTTCTTTTCAGGGCTGCATTTGCAAACTAGGGAGTATGTGTGTATGTGTGTGTGTGTGTTTGTGGGGGGGGGGTTATAATTCAAGATGGGCTTCTCGAGATTAAGCCCATTGGGCTTCTATTCAAGGTTTATTGTTTATCATATATTGATAATCCACTGTTACTGTTTAATCCATTAAAGCCAGGTTTTCAAGGAATAAATAATTGATATTTTTTACAACTGATCAAGGTAAACAAAAGATATAAAGAATGAAGCAATGGTCTTAAACATATCAAGCTTACTTTCAATGAAAATATTACTTATTACTTTGGAAACTATTGTCACTATTGTGGCTTCCTCAGCTTTCGTCACTAATGACTTCTGCAGACTTAACTATGCACTTTTAAAAAAATTTGTTCTTGATTAAAACAAATATAAACTATTCTGTTATTTTTGTGTACAAACTTAAT
>NW_022704370.1:0-1248 GCF_011630105.1 Anneissia japonica | reverse complement strand
TAATAATAACGATATTCAAATATCAATTTTAATAACTAATTAGTGATAATAACGATATTGAAGGTAATAATACAATAATAAATTAAAGATAATGTTTATTTTTATAATAATAGTAATACTAATTAGTAATAATAATAATAATGATACTTATAATACTAGGCCTACTTAGTAATAATAGGGTAATAATATCGATAATAAAGGTGACAACAATAATATTAATAATAATATGAGAAAAATACTAATAAAACGCCAATAACAACAACTTTTTAATGTACTATTAATAAAATTATAATACTAAGACTAATAAATATTAATAATAATATGAATAATAATAATAAATAATCGAAAATTATTTATTATTTATATGGTACTATAAATACAGGGATGTCACCACGCTGGTCGGCGGTGGACGGGCCCGTCCAGCACTCAACATTTCCGACCAGGATTTACAGGCTCCTGACCACCACTATTATTTCAACAGTTTACAAATTGTAACAAAATAATTAGTTTACCTAAACACAATAGACAAGCTTGATAGATAAAGACAATAAGAATACAATAAATGTTTCCGTGGTTACGTTAATTGTAACAATATACTGCACTGCCCTGCTATTCATCGCTAACTTAACAGCTAGGCCTAGACCCAGTTGAGTCATAGCGAACATCGTGGGCCGGCATGACACGGTTGCTCTGTACACATTTAAAGGTTAAAGTTGAGATCGTGACCATTCAAGTGTTTTATTATGAGATCATGGTCCGGGGCAGGAAGATTATTAAAAATTTACGAAACCTGATTTATGTTTTATTTCTTTACTTTTGTTTTCATTTTGTATTATAAGTTTTTCACTTTTAATTATAATTGATATATAATGTGTGTAAATGGACAAAAAATAAATAAATGAGTGCACATGAATCAGTGACATACACATTCATCGTGGTAATCGTCAAACATGTGAAATTACGGCAAACAATGCGGCTTCGGATTGACGCTTTGTCGCCGGGATTTGTTCATTATTATTTTTTAATCTAAAGCAAAGCATGTCAACTATTGAATTTAATTAGGCCTACAGTAAGTCTCATCTTCATCTGTTTTGTTGCATTCCTCAAATTCTGGCCTAGGCCTACCTGGGCCTGGCCTAGGCCTACCTGGGCCTAGCAAAACAAAATTGCGTCAGCTAGCCTTGGGCCTAGGCCTGCTCGACTTACTTAGGCCTTTTGGTTTTTAAGAGCTTTCACGAATACGGCGAA
>NW_022704369.1:0-523 GCF_011630105.1 Anneissia japonica | reverse complement strand
AAGCCAACATTCAGTCCTGATTATGTGGCTTTATTTATTGCGGAGTAAATTAAGTTTTTTTAGATGGCGACTTTTCGTTGTGTCCCGTACGCCATGCAGACGTCTAAAAGTTTAGACGAATTAAAAAAAAAAATAAAAACCTTTAACTTTAGATCCTTTACTTTTAGTCTATAAATAATGCTAGAGCAAATTTATGGATATTTTTATAAATTAATTTCCAAGAAATTAGCCTATTAATTATGTCCCCATACGCCACATACCGTGGCGTACAGACTACGCTAAAGCTAGCCATTCGCAAATTCGCCAACAGCGAATTGAGATACTTTATATACTATAAACAAATTTTTAAGCTTTGTCTAGGCTAGGCTCTTCTTAAGTTATCGCGAGCAGCGACGATATCACCTCACTAGCGACCCTAAGTTCAAGTGGAAAATCCCAGATAGATTGTTCAGGGCATGCGTATGGACATGCATGGGCTTTGAAGCAAACATTCTGATCATTGCCTGCACTTGACATGCTAAAA
>NW_022704368.1:0-1484 GCF_011630105.1 Anneissia japonica | reverse complement strand
ATATGATATTAAAGGGAGTTAGCCGTTAACACTGTTGAATAAATATAATATAAATCATCGAAGATACATGTACAGGGTAGCCTACGATGTTCCATCATGTCCTTATTTAAAAACACTGTATATGTACCTTCGATGATATATATATAAAATCAAGTTTTTTTTTAAATACAATATGTAGTTGAAGATCTATTTCCGAGGTATTATTGCTGTGCCGGATCTCAGGATCCCTACTTCTGCGATCTATATACTGACAAACGACCAGCTGGCTCCTGTGATGGTTATCTTCCTCCAAACACAGGTCAGATTAGTTTATTATTTATAGATAGTCAAGGCGAATCCAGAATTTAAAACATTTTCGTATTTGAACTTTCTCCTACTGAATATACACAAGCCCAGTCTCTTCGCTCCGTTTAAAAATAATTTAAATTTAAATTACAACTTCCACTGCTGCCATTTTGTGAAACGCACTGCAGGAAGAACCTAAAAGCACAGAGTGCCTTCAGTTATTGAAAACATGGATTATTTTTACGAGAAGTCAAAATGTATCAAATAAAAATTTGAATATACTGGAAAACCCGGTTAAAACCTGTAGAAATCCTTTGCGAATCACGCCTATATTTCGATGCTGTATTAATTCTCACTTATTCCTGTTTACTTTAATATAATTTATGATTACTTATAATTTTATTTTGTTACACTACAGATATAAGGTTAATTTTACTTTTTATTTAATATGATTTCTTAAATACTATTGGATTTTTATTGGAAACCTAATTGAATCCAATACGAATTTTTACAATTATTCTGATTGAAATCGAATAGGAAATCTTATTGTTATTCTGATTGAATCAGTGAAACTTATATCTATTGAAGGTAATATAAATTCATATTAGTGATTATTACTGACTCTTATATAAATTCTTATAGATAGTCCAATTTTATTTTTTATTAAAATGTTTTAATTTTGAATCAATATGAATTCTTTTTGAATCAAATAAAAAATGTAATTAAATCCTGTAAAAATTATTCCTATTTATTCCTATTTGAATTCCTATCAGCTATTTCTATAAAATGTTTTATGAGAAATATAAAAATTCCAATAGGAAAAATATTCCTATTGAAACTTTTTTAATTTCTTTAAATCCTATAAGATCCAATACCATATTTTCATAAGGGCACTTTTACATTGAAAACTTTTCACATCTTCTTTGAGATTTGGGTTTTTGATGCTTTGATTTTTCTATAATTCCTGCCTTACTTGTATGAAAAAAATAATGTGCCCCGCTAAGTAAATTTGTTCCAAGAATATTCACTAACCATGTAGGTATAAATAACCAATAAAATTACGCTGGGCTCCACTCACCCCCGAGTCTCCTAAATACAGTGAACCAGTAGAACACGTGTAGCTTCCAAATTGCTTCCAAATGAGTATAGTTCACATACTGTTAAGCAGTGGACCTAAGTAGTTGTATGAGATTGATTAT
>NW_022704367.1:323-542 GCF_011630105.1 Anneissia japonica | reverse complement strand
CTAACTCTAAACTTTCAATGGAATAGTGTTTGTTTCAGTCTATCTCACTTTGCCTAACCCTAATCATAACCCTAACCCTAACACCAACCCAAACCATAACCCTAACCCTAACTATAACCCTAACCCTAACCCTAACTCTAACCCTAACACTAACCCTAACCCTAACCTAACTAAAAAAAAAAATTACATTTTTGACTCAACTTTTTAACATTGTCACTT
>NW_022704367.1:0-279 GCF_011630105.1 Anneissia japonica | reverse complement strand
GCCGAGTTGAGCACTTAGTGCAAATTTTTGACTTTCCGCCATATTTCGAGTACTTTTCCGAAAAACTTTCAATGGAATAGTGTTTGTTTCAGCCTATCTCACTTTGAATAACCCTAACCCTAACCCTAACTCCAACCCTAAACTCAACCCTAACCCTAACCCTAACCTTAACTCTAACCCTAACCCTAACTCTAACCCTAACACTAACCCTAATTCTAACCCTAACCTAACAAAAAAAAAATTACATTTTTGACTCAACTTTTTAACATTGTCACTTTT
>NW_022704366.1:0-2205 GCF_011630105.1 Anneissia japonica | reverse complement strand
TGTAAAATCATGCGCATTTTTTACATGATGACAAATTCAGTGATACAATGCGCTAGGTGGCACTATTATTATTGCTAAAAATGACAACTTTATGATCAACTCGAACCAATGCCGATTGCGAATTAGGTAGAGTACTTACCGGAAGCACCAGTGATATCCATAGCTCGAAGGTTTCTGGCTTTTAACACGTTCAGTGACAGCCGATGGGCAGTAGGTAAAAAACATAATGAGAACATAATTTCTCCAAGGTCTGGTCTTTCCTGGAAAATAATAAAAAATGTCATATTTATCATTATCTATAATTTAATCATCTGTAGAAATAATACATATCCATAAATTGATATTCAATGCGTATATTTTCTCAGAAGGAGAACACTTGTGATGAAATTTAGGGCCTATTCGTAAGATTTGCATTTTTATTAATACAATGAAACTGTACTCTGATTCCATTAACGTTGACACAATAGGCGCTTCATGGGTATACTCATTACGAAGGCCACCTCTTATAGATAGATAGATAGTCCTTCTCTAAATACACTCTTCTAACAGTTTTACACACATTTACTACATGTGCATGCCAGTCCCCAAACGTGGAGTTTATTTTGATTATACAGGGCTTCGGGCCAAAATAATACAATGCAAAGAGCAGAATAAAATTACTATATATTAAGGTGATCATTTTTGTTCTTATGATAAATTAATTTACTTGAATTTCAGACATAAAATTTTAAAATCTCAATTCATTTGGACAAAGATGTAAATAGAATGGAATGAAATTACACAATTTACAGTACATCTTTTTCATATTTATGTTTCTTAAGCTATTCCTTTTCATTTCAAGGTCGTGGAATCCTAATCTTAGTTTTGAAAATGGACTTCTCTTTTAAAAATTAAAAGTAGGAGATAAATAATTAATAATTTCACGGAGAATTATGTTTGTTTTAAATGAGGAAAAATAGTTGAGTCTTTTAAAAGAGCTTATTTAATTAGAATTAGAGTGTCATTGCTCATTTCCTCCCTTTAAATCCCACCACTTTTGAACATTACAGTTTTTGTTTGATGAGATTTTCGGCGTAAGAAATGGTTAATATAAACATTGAAAAATTGATTTTTCTCATAATTTGCACAATAATTCAGTAATTTACTAAAGTCATTGATAAAAATTTAAAATAAATATGAATAGGCTTATAACTGTAGTAGTTGAAATGTCGTACTCAAATGATTTCGGGATGTTGTCATTAATATTAAAATAGGCGATTACCCTTTCAAACGTAAGTTATTTCTAGTATAAAAATAATAATATAGGTCGGGAGTTCGATTCCTTCGCTGTGCAAGTCACCTGTGTCCTTGGACAAGGCATTTTACTTCGTTTATCCCTTTTCACCCGTGAGTATAAATGGGTACAGTATCTGGTGAGATCTGATACATAATACCAAGCGCTGATTTTAGACGCATGGAATTGTGCTCACCACTGAGCTGAGGATATGTTCCATAGGTGTTTGGTGGGTAATAATGTAAAGCACATAGAAACAGTTTATTGCAATATGCACTATAAATGTCGCATTATACGGTAATTAATATTAAGAAAATTTAAGGATTTTGATAGTATATGTCTGTAATCTATTACTTATTAGAAGTTGATTTGATAACTTATTAGATTTTTGTATTGCAATTATTGGGTTTTGTTTGTTTATTTATATACCGGTAGTGTTTTTCAGGTAGGCCTACTGGAGAAGGGTTCTACTAAGGTTCACAGGTCTCGACCTTTTGAGCGGGATATCCTTACTTATTTTTTTTTTTCTGAATTATAGAATACAGAATCGAGGTCAAATATGACGTACATACGTTAAACACCTGACGTAGACTCACTTATATTTTTATAAGTTATTGTTTATAAAATCTTCTTATACTTTGTACAAATTACTTCACATACTGATGATATATTTATTAATTATTTTGTAATCTATATCCAAAGTTCGTGTGAGATATATCGTAAGTCGAGGTAAGCGTTTACACCAAGACGTGTCACTCAGTATTGGTGTCACTGGCCAATGCTTGGTAACCAATCGTCCGACCCTCAGAAATATTCATTTCCTAACTTACAACTTTTTGACATCATTTTAGTGTAATGTTGTTATCGTAGATAAGCGTTTTGATAAATTATAGACATTTTTCTTGTTTTTAAACAACTAATTAACTTTTCAA
>NW_022704365.1:0-892 GCF_011630105.1 Anneissia japonica | reverse complement strand
TGTCAGACTATCTCACTTTTCCTAACAAAAAAAAATTACATTTTGACTCAACTTTTTAACATTGTCACTTTTTGCACAAAAGTGATTCTCTCGCCGAGTTGAGCACTTAGTGCAAAGTTTTGACTTTCCGCCATATTTCACATACTTTTCCGAAAAACTTCAAACCTTCAATACAATAGTGTTTGTTTCAGCCTATCTCACTTTCACTAACCCCAACCCTAACCTTAACCCTAACCCTAATCCTAACCCTAACCCTAACCCTAACCCTAACTCTAACCCTAACACTAACCCTAACCCTAACCTAACAAAAAAATTACATTTTTGACTCAACTTTTTAACATTGTCACTTTTTGCAAAAAAGTGCTTATCTCGCCGAGTAGAGCACTTAGTGCAAATTTTTGACTTTCCGCCATATTTCGAGTACTTTTCCGAAAAACTTTAAACTTTCAATGGAATACTGTTTGTTTCAGGCTATCTCACTTTGCCTAACAAAAAAAATTACATTTTGACTCAACTTTTTAACATTGTCACTTTTTGCAGAAACGTGCTTATCTTGCCGAGTTGAGCACTTAGTGCAAATTTTGGACTTTCCGCCATATTTCGAGTACTTTTCCGAAAAACTTTAAACTTTCAATGGAATAGTGTTTGTTTCAGCCTTTCTCACTTTGCCTAACCCTAACCCTAACCCTAACCCTAACCCTAACCCCAACCCTAACCCTAACCTTAACCCTAACCCTAACCCTAACCCTAACCCTAACCCTAACTCTAACCCTAACACTAACCCTAACCCTAACCTAACAAAAAAAAATTACATTTTTGCATCAACTTTTTAACATTGTCCCTTTTTGCACAAAAGTGCTTATCTCGCCGAGTTTAGCACTTAGTGCAAATT
>NW_022704364.1:2624-3274 GCF_011630105.1 Anneissia japonica | reverse complement strand
TACGAGCCTCGTGGACGTAGCGAAGAACTTCGCCGACGCGCCGAAGGACATTGGAGAGCTCTGTTACAAGCTGCTCGAATCGTTCGAATGTGTTACCGACCACGACGCTGTCGGGAATAAGCTGATAGCGGCATTCGGACCGCATCTGGAACTTTGCGATTACGGTGTGACCAGGAACCTTGTCAGGCAGACGTTTCGCATGATCGAGTCGAAGATGTATCCTCGACGTTTCGAAGGCGACGACTGGTACTGCGACAAGATGCTCATCCTGACGTGGGATAGGATAGCGTCTGTTTTGGAACGGCACGGAATGGAATCCGGGCTAAGAATCGACACGAACCTTAGGAAACGTGCGTTCGAACTTACCTGTCTGCTCAGTTTGATATTCGGAGTGGTAAAGGTGTACGGGCTCCCACCCAAGTTCATTTTAGAGGAGAATCCCAAGCTACCCGACGAGAATTCGTGCTGTCATCGCTCCCGCGTGATGGCCGTTCACAAGAAATGGCTGGCGGACCAGGATCAGCATAGCCTGCACGCCGAGGTGATCGTCGAGTCGCAGCCGGATCCGGCGGATCTCCTGTTTGTGTTCTCGCTGATCCATCCCGTTATGCAGAACGAGACGGCTGCATCGAAGGAATCGTCGATGAAGG
>NW_022704364.1:0-2558 GCF_011630105.1 Anneissia japonica | reverse complement strand
GGGGATAAACTTCAGATCGTGCAAATTCAGCAGCTTGCTGATAAGAACGGGGGTAGCCTACCAGTTCACACTTGCAAGAATCCGTACTATAACAAGGGTTGAAGCAGATCGATGAGATTGCGTTTAAGCAGCCCATCGTTTAAACTTATCTCGCGCTTTAAACGAAAATGTATAAAAATTATAGTGAAGGAAAATAAAAGTTAATGAAAAAAAAAAATCATTGTATCGTTTTTTTTTTGTTTTTTTTTTTGTTGAGATTTTACAATGTGTTTTGCTGTGATAGTGGTGATGAGAGAACGAAAAAATAAACTTTTCTGGACTTAGAAAAAAATTCGACTTTTCTGGACATAGAAAAATTTCGAATTTTCTGGACTTAGACAAATTTTCGACTTTTCGGGACTTAGAAAAATTTTCGAATTTTCTGGACTTAGACAGATTTTCGAGATTTCTGGACTTAGAAAAAATTTCGAATTTTCTGGACTTAGAAAAATTTTCGACTTTTCTGGACTTAGAAAAAATTTCGACTTTTCTGGACTTAGACAGATTTTCGAGATTTCTGGACTTAGAAAAAATTTTGAATTTTCTGGACTTAGAAAAATGTTTGACTTTTCTGGACTTAGTAAAAATTTCGACTTTTCTGGACTTAGAAAATTTTTCGACTTTTCTGGACTTTCTCTACCCGTACGTCATGGGGATCGGATCGACGTGCCACTTTACAAACGGTAAGACGCCGGTACACATTACGTCATCCATTCCTCGTGCGATTGCTATAAAAGTTTATAATTTTTTTTAATCTCCTCATTTCGTGAAAAAAAAAATTGAAAAGAATTGAGAGGAAGATGTCTGTATATTTCGATAGCAGTCTACTTCAGAACAAGGAGGAACTACTGCCGTGCGAGTTGCTGCCCTGCAGTCGAATCGACGAAGATTTTTGGTTTTCCGAGCCGATGACCGTCCTGTGCGTCGAAGCCAAGTCGGACGAGATACCCACCGACTCCCTCATGGACTGCGAGTCGCACACGTACGTGATGCTGCAGGTGCTTTTCCGGTTGGCTTTGCAGCTTCACTACAAGGACGAACCGTATGCTTGCGTGTGCTCCTTGCTCGAGCCGAGCGTGATCGTTCACGAAGACGCGAGAGGAGTCGTAGATTGCGGTCGCGTTTTCTGGCTCGTCCTTCCCACCCGTCTAAAGAGATGGTTGGAGCTCACGGTCCGAGACATTCTCGTCGTGAACTACGGTTACGCCGATTGGGAGACGACGTTACCGCCGAACATGAGGTACGAGATGCTGATGGATTCCCCCATTGAAGACAGCGACGACGACGGCGACGAAGAAGACGACGAGAGCGAAGAAGACGATGAAGGCGACGACAGCGACGGCGGCGACGACGAAGAGCGCAAAGAAGACGACGACGACGAGTGCGACAGCGAAGACGAGAGCGACGATGGTGAAGACGACGCTCCGGCAGCGAGAAGAAGGAATAGGAAGAGGAAGAGACGAGAGGACGGAACGGGTTCGTTTAAATACGCTTTCAGAACGTTCTTACCGAAACTTGGTTTGGGAATAGCCAGCAAGTTCAAAAGGAGGAAAACGCTTTGCAGTCCGGTGCCGTCTCTGAAGAGACTGGAAAACTTCGATCGCAGCATAGAAATGTACTTTCGCTACGAACTTCCCGGGATGCCCAAATGCAGGCTTTGTCCGACAGTCCGGGAGAAGGACGACGAACGAGCGTGGGACGTTCGCGTCGACCTGTTGTCGCCGGGGACCTTGTTTGGATCAAGTAGGAGAAAAGATTACAGGGAAGAGCTCACCCGAGAGCTGTGCGACGACGACGACGAAGACGTGGTCATAGGCGAAGGCATCATGGATCTCGACGAGCTGATGGAAGTCGATCGAGGGGCTCTATCGCCGGAAATGGCAAAGTCCTTGGAGCTGATCGATCCGAGGGCCATAATCAGGGATCCGGAAGGCTGCCGCATATCCTTCCGACACATGCTGGCCTGGAATATGGAGTCGTACATGTTCGAGCCCGATTACTTTCTGCGCAGATCCTTTCCGTCCTGCGATGCGGCGGAAATAAGCCAACTGTACATGAACAAACTAAACAAAGTAAAACACGGCGGTTCCTCTAAAGAATCGGAGAAAAATCCGTTCATGGAATTGCTAGATGAGAATAACAACTCGCAGATTGTCGACGCGAATTAACGAACCTACCGCGATGATGGCGAGGCAAGATGACCGCACAATCGAAGTTCAGTGTTACGATTGATACAAATAGTATGTAGATTTGAAGAGATTTGAACAAATAAAGAATGAAAAAAAAATATGAAAAAAGCCTAAGTGTCAGTTAATTTTTGTCTCTCTTTACAACATATTGCGGAGTTTTTCGCAAGCTTACAAAAACGATAAGTTCGACATTTCTGGATTTTGTTGGAGAACGTAGGAAGCCAGGTAGAACGGTCACGCGTGAGTGATTCCGTTCTCGCGCCGCCGTTCTAATCGAAAGCTCCCTGTTGAGATAGGAGACTATAAAAGCCCCACATTTTGAAATCTCCT
>NW_022704363.1:0-961 GCF_011630105.1 Anneissia japonica | reverse complement strand
ATAAGATACATTTTCAATTGTGAGAATACTTAATATTGTAGGCCTGTCAGGAAAAATTTGGTCGGGGGGAAAAATTGGTCTGGCGGACTGATTTTGGCCTCATAATTACTTGCCAAATGTAGTCCACATAGGCCAAAATCAGTCCCCTGAAATTTACTTTGCTGCACAGCATACTTGGAAATCTTACGTGAGCAATAGATTTTTGCGGAAAGAACAATTCCTAAGCTTTTACAGACGTGCATTTGCTTATGCTAGCCAATCACAATGATGTCCCTAGCTGAAGCCTGAATTTGCATACATCACCCTATATAAGAGATCGGCATGTAAGATTGGCATGTACAGTATTTGGGTTTAGGCATTTTATTACACAATGATTTTTCATAGGACTTTATTTGTTGAAAAGCTACAGGGTAGCCTACGACGTTCCATCATGTCCTTATTAAAAACACTGTATATGTACCTTTGATGATTTATATTATATTTATTCAACAGTGTGAACGGCTAACTTCCTTCAATATCATATATAATATACGACAGTATTTCTAGCCGTATTTCCAGATTTATCTGGCCGAACGGCCTCTTGAGGCATAGCATTGTGTAATACAATGTTCCCGACGGGTATTTGGCCCTGTTTAACCATGAAGCTTTCGTGGTCTGGTGGTTATGATGCTCGCCTTATCAGTGAGAGGTCGCAGGTTCGAATCCCATCTGAGACATTTTATTACACAATTATTTTTCATAGGACTTTATTCGTTGAAAAGCTACAGGGTAGCCTACGATGTTCCATCATGTCCTTATTAAACACTGTATATGTACCTTTGATGATTTATATGGTATATATTTATATATATGTATATATATATGTATATATATATATATTTATATATATACATATATGTGTTTTTCCCATTTGCCTTTCAAACTTATATATTATTTAAGAATCTTTATTGAGATCCAGCGC
>NW_022704362.1:0-864 GCF_011630105.1 Anneissia japonica | reverse complement strand
TGCAGTGAAAAAGAACTGTGATGTCATGCCATGGAGATTATAATAAATTGATTAAAATGACACGATAGTATGTTAAACAAAAAGTTAAACCTTCCACTAGGGTGATTCTTTTCAGTATCCTGGCGTTTTAAAAACTTAAGTGCTATTTCCGAGCATCTAGACGTGTAAATTTTACAAAATTTTCTAACCCCAGCCCCAAACATGGTGGGGCTGAGGTTATTGGAGACTCACACCGTACCAATCAATGCTTCCGCCACCCCTGATTACCGAGGAAATTTGTAGAGAATGAAATTTAAATTCGTTAGATTTATTTCTAAAAAAAAGCCATTAAGTTTCTTGATATGTTTAAATTAATTTGTTTAATTAAGTCATCATCATCTTGCACTGAGCTTGTTCCTTGTGTCATGCACTATGAAACTTTGGGTGATCTGACGTCATTGAAGCATGTGTTTGCACACCACTGTTGAACCCCTGAAAAACAAAATTAACAAATTGGCGGACAGGATTTCGGAGGCGCGGTCTCTGCCCTCAGCAAAGTGAATGCAAAATAAATAACGAAATTAAGAACTTGAGTGCTATTTCCGAGCACCTAGACCTTACTAGAGGGGAGAGGGGTCTAGAGCTGTCTCTTATACACATCTCATATTGTGATAAAATATTTTTCTTTTGAATATTAAATATTAATAAGGCTGCAAAACAGTTTCTGAATGTCCCGTACGCCACATATGGAATCGCCCTACCTTAGTACAATGTACATACCTCTGACACCAACTGGAGTGCGGGATATCCCTCCATGATGTTAATTAATGAAAAAAGGATTTTCAAAGATATTTCTCCGCTGGAAACCATAGGTTGCTGATTAAC
>NW_022704361.1:0-1530 GCF_011630105.1 Anneissia japonica | reverse complement strand
TCAAAATTTTCTCGGGGAGGACCCCCGACCCCTTTTATTCTTGGGGTTATTCGATTCATTGAAATAAGAATAAGCATGCAACATAATATGTATACCGGTACACACATCCATAATAGGCCTATTTACTGTAATAAGAATGAGAAAAATTTACCTGACCGTTTTCAAGAGGGGAAAACTTTGAATTTTTAAGAACTTTCAGTCATTAAAAGATACTTAGCTCAAAAGTCGGGAAAGCTCATTACCCTCCATCTAGGAATCAGAATTTTTCCGGGGGAGGACACTCGGAACCCCCTTTCGTTTTGGGGTTTCGGGAAAAATGTTGAACACACCCCTAAATATGAACCCAGATCCCCCTGATTCACATTCCCATTCATCTTACTAAATGATATGATAGGTATCAGTATCAACTTCAAGAGACGGCAAAACTCTGTACAGTATTAAGTAATGTACCAGAACCAGAAACGTACTGACTGAAATTGAAGGAAAAAAAATCATTATACGAAACTCAAATTAAACCCTCTTGTAATAAACTTTAAGAATTTAAAACTTTGTCTTTGAAATTTTATAGGAATCATTTTATGCATATGATTGCATATTTTGTATGTTTTAATTGTTTTACCGATTTAATGTCTTTGCTGTACTTGTGTGTATTTAATGGACCTCAATGGAAATAAGCTGGAATGATATTTACCGGCTTTTTTGGGTTATCCATGAAAGGCTTTCGTACGTTTTAATCCTGTTTTTCTATTGCAATGTTTATTTGTTCTGTGCTTCCGAATAAATTCAAAATCAAGCTGAACAAACATGTCTGTACTCGTAATTTTTAAGATCATTTTTCCAGTCCGGTTATATTTACATTAGTTTCAAATGGCATGTAGCAAAACCGAAAACTAAAAATTAATATATCTTACGTCTCACCTACGCCATTTCATTATAAGAACGCTTAACAGACAGTTTGGAATATCTCTGGCTTCTACAATTGTAGATAGGTCTAGAACTGGAAATGTCTACGAAGTTGATGGTAAGAAAATGCTTCAGTCTTGAAAAATTAATCCTTTTTTTTCTCTTTTGTGGTATAACAACCACCACTTTTATTCAGCAATACATCAAGTTGGTTTGAATTACAGTCATTCTGCATTACAGCATTTTTTGATATTTCACCTTTTTTCTTGATTTTCTTATTTTTTAAACTTCTCTTGATTCTTATATAAACAATAAAATATGTAAATCAAGTCGTATAATTAATATCATAACAATTTTGCACTAAATGAATGTTAAATAAAAATTTAAAAATATTAAATTTAAGCATAATTCTATATATATCAATCAATCAAAAATGGATATTAACATGATTTCAAAGTTTGGGCATTAACCAATTGTAACTATTATTAATATAGATTCCATTTGACCAGTATATACCTTATTTTTATATAAAAATATATTACTTACATGAAGACGGTTTCGATTTTATCTATTATATCATGATGTATATATATATATATATATATATATATATATATATATTATCTA
>NW_022704360.1:0-903 GCF_011630105.1 Anneissia japonica | reverse complement strand
GGCATAGTGTTTTCGGAAATAAATACCATTTTATACACATGCGCAGATCGATTCGCCAGCAGCGGCGAGTCATCGCCAGCAGCAGCGAGTCATCGCCAGCAGCAGCGAGATGTCACTGCAGCAAAACACTATTGTACACGGTACCAACGCTGTTCTAATATAGACAATGGGTCGTGTCTCATATTATTTGTTATATTTTTATTATTCATTATTTTCACTTGACTCGCATAAATAATTTTGTTCGAAGAACATTTTATGCAGTTTTACTTCGCAGCACTCCACTTGCAATTTGCAATTTCTAGTTTATTTATAAATTTTTAAACCATCTATTAGGGTATCCTACACAGTGAAGCAGATCATCTGCGGCCCTTGACCTTCTAGAACCAAGCACATTTATTCAGACTCTTTGTTATTCTTAAAAATTCACATTTTATGCATTAATTGAAGTAAGTATTACAAAATGAAATACATACCACCGCATGGTAATTTTCCAAGTGTAATATTGATCCTAACAGTTAACCTTTGAACTTCACCAGGATTATCAACAAACAGTTCACTAACTCTGTGGGAAAAACATAATATAAAATCATCATAAATTATGGTAACCTAAATATAGAAAGCCAAATTTCGGCTTCATTATTTCTGTTAAAACTATTATTTTATTAATTTATTCATTACTGGCCAACTCCCTTGCTGTTAAAACAAAATGTATGGATTAACTTATGTAAAATGACCACAACTAGTTAATACTTACACTTCTGGTGAAACAAAAAATCTAAACTCAGATACTAACAGGAAAGTAATAAACAAAGCACTTAGAACAGAAACTGAAAAAAAAAACAAAAGAGAGGTAGGAATAATTAAATATGTGAGGAAAATCTGTTACATTTTATATTGAACATT
>NW_022704359.1:0-623 GCF_011630105.1 Anneissia japonica | reverse complement strand
ATAGGATACCCTTTGTTTTAGATTACGGCCCTAAAATTCAGTCTCTAGCTCATACACTCAAGAGTAATTATAACGCTCTGAAACAGGATTCCAGGATTGCACCTCTTTTTTGCAATCCACCTATCATTGCTAGACGACAGCCACCCAATTTGAAATCGATTTTGACTTCATCCAAATTACCTCCTACCACCCAAGAGTATGGAAACACACCATGTTTAAAACCTAGGTGTCAACTTTGCATTGTCATCACAACAGACAGCTTATTTCATGTATTTGGGACAGATTGCACTATACGCACCCCCAGATTAGATTGTGATCACTCTAATGTGGTATGATTTACTGCAATAAAATTTATTGCAGTAACATGGGTAATTATATTGGAGAGACTGGCACTAAACTAAGAAACAGACTCAATAATCATAAAAAAAAAAACCTATTAGAGATAAAAGCAAGGGATTTCCTGTGAGTGACCATTTCAATTCATCCGGGCATTCAATTTCTAATTTTCGTTTCATCATCATAGGCAGTGATTACAAATCTACTAAAGATAGACGCTGCGCAGAGTTACGATGGATACTCCGTATTAAATCACATACTAAGGGACTTAACAGATATCTAGGCTT
>NW_022704358.1:0-818 GCF_011630105.1 Anneissia japonica | reverse complement strand
ATTCAATTACCTTTTCAAAGAGACACCAAACAAGTGTGGTTTATAATAATAATAATAATAATAATGATAATAATAATAATATAATAATAATAATAATAATAACTATAATAATAATAATAATATATTATAATTATTATTATTACAAGATGTCTTTTTTATTTTATCCAAAAAAAATAGCTCCCATCAGTCTAAAGTTCGCTCTAGATTATCCCCTCAATCATCTAACCCTAACTGAACATCCGCTGAACTTTTAGGAGAAACACAAACGCAAAAGTTCTTCGTTTCTCTACCATGAAATCGAGTAGATGTGGCGAGAAGCGAGTGGAAATATTACAATTTGTTTTGGTCTTAAAAATCTCGTAAAAACCAGGCCAAACACCTCAAAATCGTATGATAACTGACCATTTTCAACGTGTTTTTAAGCCAAATCAGTTAATATTCCACCGATTTTTTTTTGGCCGTTTGCGTACAGTGTCCACAATTCATTTAGAAATAATGTTATTTTATTTATAATTTCTAATAATTGCTTTATCGGAATACTTTTTTTTACTGCGAGCGTATTGGAAACCGTCAGGGTATTAAGGTTGGCTCGTTACCTAAAGCAACCTAAAATGGGATCGGTTTTCACAAAAACAGCTCCCATTCATGAACGCCAGACCCGATTTTCATGTCCGTTTCACTATTAAAGACAATTAATTAATTAATCAAGTCTTTCTTAGTTTAATACAAATTTATTATGTTGCTTTGTTTTTTAATTGTTTACCTTGTTTCACTGCATCTATGCATTTTTAAATTTTATTTTATTTTTATTTTTTTGT
>NW_022704357.1:0-805 GCF_011630105.1 Anneissia japonica | reverse complement strand
TTTGGTCCTGAGAAAATTCCTGCTGTGACAGGAATTGAACCCAGGACCCGGGATCAGAAGGCAAGCATCTTAACCACTGAGCTATTCAACTCCACACTCCATATGTGCGATATGTACCTATTGTAGAGTGTATCTGACTGTTATTTTAATCTGTCCAACCGTGAAACATCCGTGGTGTAATGCTCGCATTGACAGCGAGAGATTGTAGGTTCGAATCCCGTCAGAGCATTTCATTACAGAAATTTCATTATTTATAGGATGGGATTATAAGACAACATTCGTTGAGAACTGTGCTACACGATGTACTGTACGTCCTTTGATCTAACACTGTAGTTACCTTCCTTTGATGATTTTACGACATATATTTACAGCGAAACCTTAATTAAAGAAATACATGAAACAAATTTAGCAATTGGAGGTGGTCAGAGCTAATGCGACAACTTAAGTTACGCTACTTACAGAGAATAGTGAATGCATCTCAAAGTGCAGGGAAAAGTCACACAAAATAGCAGAAATCCAGTCCATGAATATATTAATTTGTCTTCTCACTGGAAATCTAAAATTACAAATAAAACTACTTGGGTAGAAACTCTAAGAAAAATTGTGTGTAACTTTGCATATTCGGGGTCCTGTCCAATCAGGACCACAATATAACAGGTTAATTAAACAATCAACCAATTATGAGCTAGAAAGAAGTGTCACATAGACATATAGTTAGTTATGTCATAAATGTAATTGCACAGACCAACTGAAAGTATTATTCAAATGATTAGAAACCACATTCAAATTCCATAGATTCACAAAG
>NW_022704356.1:0-568 GCF_011630105.1 Anneissia japonica | reverse complement strand
ATAAAATGTAAACCATAAAACTACTTTTTTAGGAGGGCTATAGTTTGTTAAAACAAATGAATTTGCCAATACCAGATACCATTTTTTTAGTAATTTTAAAAATACACTTTGAACTTAATTTAAATATCAAATAAACAGTCCCCATCACCCCTTCTGTCTGGCTCTGTTGTGAGTGATTGTGAATGCACTTGTTATTGTACCTGCTTGATAAGTACTTGTACTTATTCTTCAGTTTTCAATCAGTTGATGGAATTATATTTTCCCAAATATTCACAAAATGTCGCAGCCCTATTTTTATCTAGAGGAGGTACACTAATTTTAACCATAGCCTATCGGCTAACCTATATTTGATTGCTATTAATAATTCAATTGTTTTGCAGGAATGGATATTCTGTGAATAGTCCAGCCGGATGATCCCCACTGACTTCAGCCAAGTTATGAAACTTGAGACACTTAGCATCTGATGGAGAAGCACAAATTCCCGTATACCAAACCCAGTGTCATTAGTAATTTTTAAAATACACCTTGAACTTAATTTAAATATCAAATAAACAGTCCCCATCACCCC
>NW_022704355.1:0-970 GCF_011630105.1 Anneissia japonica | reverse complement strand
TAAATTAATAGATGAATGAATATGTGATTGAGTGGGTGAATAAATGAATGAATTAAAGAAAGAAGAAATGAGTGAAAAAACTAGTGAGAGTAAATGAGTGAGAGAATGAGTGAGTAAATGGATTAAAGAATGGATGGAATATTACTATTATTATTTATTATAATTATTATTATTATTATTATTATTATTATTATTATTATTATTGTATCCTATTATGCTTGTATAATTTCCCTTTTTCTCCATTTTTTTTTTTAAACTTTAGGTGGGGACCAGGCCAGCTGGGCCCCTTTTAAATCCGCCACTGTTCCAAAAAAAATATTATTTTTAGTTCCAATCAAAAAATACACAATTATTTTATGATCATAATTAATAATATGAATAAATAAATGAATAAAAATGAATGATTGAAAATGAATGATTGAAAATGAATGAATGAATAAAATCAAATGAATAAAAGAAAATGAATGAAGAAATGAATGAATGAATGAATAAATTAATTAATGAGTGAGTGAGTGAGTGAGTGAGTGAGTGAGTGAGTGAGTGAGTGAGTGAGTGAGTGAGTGAGTGAGTGAGTGAGTGAGTGAGTGAGTGAGTGAGTGAGTGAGTGAGTGAGTGAGTGAGTGAGTGAGTGAGTGAGTGAGTGGAGTGAGTGAGTGAGTGAGTGAGTAAATAAATGAATTAATGCATGAATAAATGAATGGAGGAATGAATGAATAATTGATTGAGTGAGTGGGTGAGTGAATGGATGAATGATTAAATGAATGCATAAATAAATAAATAAATGAATGAATTAGTGATTGAATGAGTGGGTGACTAAATGAATAAATGAAACAATGAATGAATGAGTAAAAAAAATGAGTGAATGTAAATGAGTGAGTAAATGGATAGACGAATGGATGGAATATTATTATTATTATTATTAAAATTATTACTGTATTAATAATAATAATAATAATAATAATAATAATAC
>NW_022704354.1:0-973 GCF_011630105.1 Anneissia japonica | reverse complement strand
ACGGGTGGCACAACCTGCAAAGGTCGGTCGAACTCGACTACGGGACTTCTGGAGCGAGCAGGATTTGGTGTTGGACGGTCCTCTGCTTTCTTGCTCTCCTTGCGCGAGTACGTCGTAGGTTGGCGCCTCGGTCGTTCGGAGGTCGTCCGTCCGGAGTCGTCCACGTCGTCGTCGCCGGCACCGCCACGTTCGACGATCTGGTGTCTGGTGTCGATCATGCTCGATATAGACGAATCCGCCCTACTGATGGGTTTCCCTTTGATGATCACCGTGTCTCTCGTTTCGTCATACTTCAAACGACCCTCGAACTGGCCTAACACCAGTGAATTAATTGCGTATTGTTGATATGAACATATAGTACCTGTATGATTTTTAAGGTATGAGAGTGCAATTTCCGGGCACTTAGAGTTCCATATTCTCAAAATATTTGCACCTCAGCCCCAACTATGTTGGCCCGAGGTCGTGTGGACTCTCACGCACCCCTACTTTAGAATTTTGGAGGAAAAATGTAAAAAGTCTACAGCACCCGGTATTCCCTGGCGGTCACCCATCCAAGTACTAACCGGGCTCGACGTTGCATAAATTCGGTGATCGGACGAGAACCGGTGTTTTCAAAGAAGTATGGCCGTAGACATGTGAGTGGTATTTCCACTCATAGTTAATCTCGGCATATAGCATAATAATCCAATCCTGAAGCTATGATTGATGACGTTTCATATCAACGCACGCTTGTCTAACGGGGATTTCCTCTGACTCCCCTGACCACTCTGCTGCGCGAGTACATTTTTTACAAACACCGGTGTTGAACAATAAACCAACCATTTTACTACGGCACTAACTAGGATGCCTTAGACAGAAGAAGACTGCCGTTTTGTTCAAACGACCCTCGAACCGGCCTAACACCAGCTAATTAATTGCGTATTGTTGATATGAACAAGTACCTGTATGATTTTTAAGGTATGAGAGTGCAATT
>NW_022704353.1:0-1150 GCF_011630105.1 Anneissia japonica | reverse complement strand
AACATGCTATAGATGATGCTGTAGTTTACACGATAGAGTTTAGTCAAATTTAATGTGTATATATTTGGCCTATATAGGCCTTAAGTGATATTGAAATTGTAATGTAGGCATAAAGCTGTTTTGAGAATTAAAAAAAAAATTTTTTTTAAATTAAAAAAGAAGTAACTGCTGTCTGTCATTAGCTACATATATGTATATTACTCCTATTTCAATACAATAATAAAGGGATGTAATACATTTAATAGCGGTTTCTATAATATGCATTCTATATACTGTATAAGTTTACCATTATTATTCTTTTTAAAGATTTTGTTTTGTTATATCTTTCAGCAAGAGTGAACTCCAAAAAATGTGTACAAGTCACAGTGATTCAATATTTCAAAATAGATTCACGTCATAATTCATACTAATTTAGCTTGGTACCATCGGACAAGAAAAGGCATGGTTATGGACAGTTGCTGCTGCAATATCACAAAGAATGCTGGTTTATGCACACCTGTAACACAAATGGTTCTTGAATATTGTTTTATATAATAAACTCTTGTATTAGGACTACATTACGAAAAAAAATGCTTATTTAAACCGGACTATAAAGCAGCCTTGAATTTGAGGTACAGTATGTTTAGCAGTAAGACATTAGTAAAATGATTATTAATGAAGGGGTACTGTATGCTAGTAAATGAGACCCTAGGGAAGTAATGTCCCTACCTTATGATGTTTGTTGGTGTTTTAAATTAAAGAAATTATGGTTTGTATATGAACTCATAGTGTATTTTGTAAGTCTGCAGAAGTTGATTAAAGCCATTGTTACCAAGTGGAACTGGGACCATTGAAAACCAATTGGAATTGGGGCCAGTTAAAGTTGAAGACCAGTTGAATTGTCCAAAAACACACAACACCCACATTTTTTTTTAATAGAATACACAGATTTTCTATATAAAATCGTTCAATTTATATACACTTTCTATATAATTGTATAGAATTTCTATTCGCATATTTAATGTATTCTTATAGGGTTTATATAAAATTGTTTATAGATTTTCTATAGTTTTTTTAAGGTCTTTTTTTTATATAAAATTTTCATAGACATTCTATAGATTTTTAATAGAATTTTCACCCACATTTTTTTTATAGAATACACAGATTTTCT
>NW_022704352.1:0-1291 GCF_011630105.1 Anneissia japonica | reverse complement strand
GGAAATTGATTGAATAAAAATTTATTTTGAGTGTTCATATTACAAGATTCACAAAACAACTTACAACTGACATAAACCATGAACTTGTAAAGGTATTTGATTGGCTCAGCTTTAACAAACTATTGTTAAACATTACCAAAACTAACTCTGTAATTTTCCATCCAAATCAGAAGTGCCCTGAAATTGATGATTGTCTTAAGATTAATGGTAAAGCAATTGTTTAATTCTTGGGGATAATTTCAAATGAACATATTAATTGGAAAATTCATATTGACTCCTTTGCAAAAATATCTCTAAATCAATAGGAGTAATTGGCAGAGTCAAACATTTTTTCCTACAAATATTTTGCTCGCTCTTTACAATACCTTAATTTTGCCTTACCTTTAGTACGGAAATATTATAGGGGGAAGTGACTATCCTACAACTCTTGTCAAACTATATAACCTCCAAAAACGTGTTATTCGTATAATTACATCATTACCATAGGTGAAATGCTAAGTCACTATTTTACATTTGTGTGTGTTGTATTTCTTTATGATTTTATTTTTATTAATAAGAGTATTCATAGCCCTTTCTTTTTAATTCCCATATGTGTTTTGAGAATTGAAATACAATACAATCTATTCAAGCTTTGAACATGTTTCTAGCCAGTTTCACAAGTTAAGTAGTTGAATATCTCTGGCAAATCTAAACTGGATGTCTCTCCATCTCCATTTCAACTAGAGGTCTCCTTATTCAAAAGCAAACTGACTTTTTATAGCACTTTTAAAATAATAATGTAGTAATATAATATAATATAATATAATATATAATATATATGTAATAATAATACAATATTATAATAATAATATTATATATTTTAATATAATGTTATTATGATATAATATATTATAAGTATACAATAATATATATATATGTGTGTGTGTGTATTATATTATTATAATATTATAATAATATATGTATGTATGTGTGTGTATGTATTGGGTTTTTTTTCAGTCATTAATTGAATGTTTTTTCTTTCTGTATATGCATGTGAAATTCCGAAATAAAGATAGAATTAACTTAATGTACGCATAAATATTGATGGTCAAGCTGTTATATTCGTCTTTATTGTCTAGTAACCGTATTAAGTCATAAACGCCTTTTTAAAGTGACACCTAAACTGACCTAGTACAGCGGCCTCTCTTTATATTTTATGTATGTAAGCCTCCTACATATTTTTGTACTTCCAGGCTGTAATGGGACTAGATGCCCAAATGGCGTGTGTTTAAGTAATACAAGCATTTGTGAT
>NW_022704351.1:0-1761 GCF_011630105.1 Anneissia japonica | reverse complement strand
CCCGACTCGCGTTTAAAATCACGCATTTCAATCTTTCATTTTGGTAAATGTATAGAGTAGTCTAACTTTCAATGAATTACTCGACCATTCCACAAACACAAAAACAGGTCCTTGTCATTTAATGCTGTAATGAAGACAACTATAACTAAAAAGAACCAACAACACTTAAGATTACAAAATATAAAATTTAGCCTACCATTCAAATGGCATAGAAAAAAAAAACCAGTTGCAGGGGCGGATCCAGCGGGAGGCCATGAGGGCCCGTGCCCCCCACCCCGGTCAGTCAAGCCGAAAAAAAAACAAAAAACGAGGGTGACAAATTTGAGTTAAAGAGAGGAAGAGCTAAAAGAAGGATGCACCCATGAGTTTAGTGGCAATACAGCAGTAGGCGAAAGGAGAGCTCGATTATTTACCATTTAGGCCTATTGGTGAGGCTGAGGTGGGCGTGGCGGGTGAACTTCATATTGTGCCCACCTAGTTCAGCTATATAGGTGAAGCCTGGGAAGATTTTTAAATTTAGTAGACTCAAAATCGAGGTGGTTTGAGGCTTTACTTTACAGAATATAGCACTATTACGGTGGCTACTTGCCACCTGCTAATTTTCTCCACGGATTTTTTTCTACCTGGAGAGTTATTCCCCAGGCTATTATCCCTTCCCCCCATTTTTGCGATGCATTGTTCCTCCTATTTTTCCTATTTATTTTTTACCATCAGGTTATTTTCATTATACTTTATAAGAGAGAGAACATTATTTTTTTACATTTTTTATTTTGTGCTTTCTCTATATCAATTAATTTAGTCTAGTCGTTGTAAGGTTACACTAAAAAGGTGTGCCGATGATACAAAAGCGTTATTCAATCAATTGACTAATTGACTATTGATGCATTCGCAATACAGTATTGATGAAGCCTAAATAAACATTGTAGAAACGTTTTGAAAGTTTAAATCCGGTTTTAAATAAGAAATAGAGGAAAGAAAACAGGATATCTTTATAACATGTTTCCCCTTTTGGAATTTCGATATTACACCTATTTTCTAGTACTGTAGTTCTATATACCCATATTTCTCTGCATCCACAAAAGACACTCCGGCAAGTAGAGGAAGTTTTATTTATGTACTTCTACAGTACTTTTGAGGTCAATGCCCATTAGTGATTCTCTTCTACGATACCGGTACGCCTACTTTTATTTCAAATTATGTGTTACGGTTGATGGTAGCAAATACACCTATATCATTAAATATATTTCATTTAATTAATGTTAATTTGTTTATCTATCAGAAAATTAAATCAATTTATGTTTTATAAAGTATGCGTATTATATATATTTTTAATGTTTATGTTACTAACGTTTATTATACACCGAATGCAATTTCTTATTGTTTTAACCAACTAGGATGTGAACAGAATATTGATAATTATGTACGTATTCTTTGCTATAAAGTTGCAGAATGTGTTGCCATATATTGTAACAAAAAGTAGAATTCGAAATTACCAAACACATTATAACGACTTGCTTGATTACCGGTATATTATCTTTTGGCGGCGTGAGCAATGGCGGCGCGAGTGGGGGGGGGGGCGAATGGCGGCCCCACCGGACAGGTCAAGCCCCCCCTCCCCGCCGGACAGAGCTCGTCGGGCAGTCAGATCATAATACTGTACATACAAAAATAGGCCCACACCAAGCCAACACATGTCTGTCACAGTCTGAGAGTGCCATTGTTCTTTAAAAAAAATCTCATTTGGGAGGGGTAACTCCCTCT
>NW_022704350.1:0-2181 GCF_011630105.1 Anneissia japonica | reverse complement strand
ACTCGTTAATATATTATATCATAATAATACTATGTATATATTTAATGTGTATGCCTAGATAATCTTTAAAAAAAAAATCCGAAACATGATCTTGGAACATCAATGATAATTATTTTCGCTAAGCCCCACCCCTTGGATATTGTTGCTAAGGCCACAAAACGTACGTAAACGTACGTAAACACGTGCACATTGTGTTTGTGGGACACAAGCGTATTCCTGGCCCTGCAGTTCTGATTGGTCATTTTTTTAAGGTTGATTGACACTTCGGAAATGTAAATTTCGAATCCTTGGAAGATATTGTTTCGAGAATATTGGATATTATATGTAAGGACGTACGTACCTAATTGTACCTATGGACAAGATGATATTTATCATATCTAGATGTGGGGAAATCACAATTGTGTATAGAAATTTACTATTGAATTGTATTTATTATTAAAACGCACTTAATTGCTTAAAGCCCAAGGTCATTATCAAGCGTCGCGAATTATCAAGTAATGGAATATTATAGGCCTATTCATTACAATTATGGGTTTTTAAGTGGGTATTGTTGCTAAAGCCGGTTTTCTACTAAGCGAATTTATTCGCGCGAACCGAAAGTGTCGTTCATGCGCATGGGCATTCACATTTCTAAAGGCGTTTTCGCTTCAAAGAAATTGATAGTTCGAACCGTTTCTACTTTTTGCGAAGCGAAAAAAAAGTGCGCAGCCAATTAGGATTCAGGAAGCCAACCGACGCTTTCCATTTGCACGAATAAATTCGCCTAGTGGGAAACCGGCTTTAAGCCTGTTTTCCACTAAGCAAATTTATTCGTGCGAATCAGAAAGCGTCGGTTTTCTTCCTGAGCTTTGATTGGTTGTGCCTTTTTTCGCTTCGCAAAAACCGACGTTTTGATTCGCGCGAATAAATTTTCCTAATGGAAAACCGGCTTTAAGGTCCCACAAAACGATGTTAAAACATATGCAAACACGTGCGTTGCTGGTGGAACAACAAGTGTATGTGTGAGACGCGCACGTTTTCCCGACCGTGTTCTGGTTGATCAGATTGATTGACACACCAGAACGGTCCATTGTCACATGATCATTGGGACATGCGTACAGCGTAAAAAAATATGAAAATCAAACCACCTCAATGCCAATTCTCAAATTAAATGAAAGTATTTCCATTTAATTAAATTCAAGTGATATTTTTGACGTCGATTGTCCATGTACATCAATATCGAAAGGAAGAAAACAACATTAATGTAAGACTAACTATGACATTATTAAGATCAAATAAAAGTTAAATTAACTACAGGCGTCAGTAGAGTCTATTCCGATTCTCATTCATTTTCATTTACTTAGCACAGTAGGTCTATTATAAATGCTCAAGACAATAAATCAAACGTTATTGATTACTAAAAGCTAGTATTGTTTAACCATCAATATTGAGACATTGTTGTCTCACTAACAGTATATCATGTCCCGCATAATTCAGCTGAACAGATTTTTAAAATATCTGGCGGGTCGTTACTCATTAAGGTTATACTTTAACTAGAATGATAATAATTTTGATTGATCAGTCAATCATTCCGTTAATCAGTCAGTCAATCAATAGACCTTACCGCTAAGCCCCGCCCCCTGGATATTGTTGCTAAAGTCCCCACAAACTACAGTGTTAAACACGTGCGATTGTGGGACAATATGTGTGCTTGTTAGACACGCGCGTATTCATGGTCCAGTTCTGATTGGTCAGTTGTTAATTTTGATTGACACTTCGAAAAGGCCCATTATTCATTCAATCATTTAGTCTATCAGTTTCATCATAGAGCTCCACAGTTTCATCCTATTATGGTTCCATTGAGTCACGCCCGATTGTTGCTATGTTCTCACAAAAACAAAAAAATGTAGACGTACATTGCGTGGCATGTGCATTTGTGGAACAACATGTGTATTTGTGAGACTGGTGAGACATGCACGTATCATTGACCTTTTTCTGATTGGCCAATTGTTAAGTTTGATTTACACTCTAAAAGGGTTTATTGAAAAGTAAACTTATAAGATGTGACAGAATTAAAAATAGGCTCCCATCGGGATTACTGATCGACATAGTTGTTTTTGTTTTGTTTTGTTTTTGTTTTTGGTTTTGTTGTTTTTTTCTATTTTGTTTTTTGGGGGTTTTTTTTGTTTTTTTTTTTTGTTT
>NW_022704349.1:0-911 GCF_011630105.1 Anneissia japonica | reverse complement strand
GTACTCGATGTTGGTCTGAGATTCGCGGACGCGTCCGCGTACTCGACGTCGGTAAGAGATCCGAGGAGGCGTCCGTGTACTCGACGTCCGTCTGAGGATCGCGGACTCGTCCGTGTACTCGACGTCCGTCTGAGGATCGCAGACGCGTCCGCGTACTCGACGTTCGTTTGAGATTCGCGGACGCGTCCGTCTGAGGATCGCGGACGCGTCCGTGTACTCGATGTTTGTCTGAGACTCGCGGACGCGTCCGCGTACTCGACGTCGGTAGGAGATCCGAGGAGGCTTCCGTGTACTCGACGTCCGTCTGAGGATCGCGGACGCGTCCACGTACTCGACGTCTGTTCGGTGTTCGTGTACTGAGGCGGTGCACCCGGCGCCGGTGCTTGTGTACGCAACAACGTGTCCGGCACCGGACAGAAATCCAGAAAAGTCGAAAATTTTTTTAAGTCCAGAAAAGTCGAAAATTTTTCTAAGTCCAGAAATGTCGAAAATTTTTTTAAGTCCAGAAATCTCGAAAATTTTTCTAAGTCCAGATTTTCGAAAATTTTTCTAAGTCCAGATTTTCGAAAATTTTTCTAAGTCCAGAAATCTCGAAAATTTTTCTAAGTCCAGAAATGTCGAAAATTTTTCTAAGTCCAGAAAAGTCGAAAATTTTTCTAAGTCCAGAAATCTCGAAAATTTTTCTAAGTCCAGAAAAGTCGAACATTTTTCTAAGTCCAAAAATCTCGAAAATTTTTCAAAGTCCAGATTTTCGAAAATTTTTTTAAGTCCAGCCGATTGGCTTGCCGGTGTGCCGCAACTTGCATCTGTGAAAGCGAGAGACCCTCACTTTGTGTTCCTTGAAAAAACGGGCAGGTTACGACGACTTGACTTTCCATCGTGTTGGATGCTGAGGACGCGGTCCACGATCC
>NW_022704348.1:0-617 GCF_011630105.1 Anneissia japonica | reverse complement strand
AACTCGGGTATGTCGGACCGTATGCTCGGATCCGTGAATGTCTCGCGAGACGAACTTTCGAAACGGTACGACTTGGGATTGGAATTGCACGTGACGTCCGGACATTTCGATCCTTTGACGAAGGAAGTCGTCGTAAGAACGAATGCATACGCTATCCAACGTATCATTTTTTACCGCCGACGTAAGCATCGATGTTAATATCTGTCGGAAGACGTTATCCATCCTTCTCGCCGGCATCAAGCCGATGACGATGGCGTAGAAAAAGAATAATTTAAATAAAATAAAAGGGAAAAAAAACCATAATAGTTTTGTATTGTCTGGTAATTTTAACTTCGTAAAAATAACAAATAAGAATTTTGGCTAATGAATGTAGAATGAAGATGATGATGACAAAGTTGATGAAACGATAGACGAAACACATAATATGTACACATACAATTATTTTATGTTTTCACAATAACTTTATTGATTCGTTTAAATCTCAGTAAAGAAATGAATGAACAAAAGTTGGGATCTAAATATCATATGTATCGGGCTGTAGCAGACGGTTTAAAATAGAGGTCGAGTCGTTGGCCATATTCCACCGGTTTCAGTCTGGCCGGAGATACGTCCTTTCC
>NW_022704347.1:0-779 GCF_011630105.1 Anneissia japonica | reverse complement strand
ATTTTTTTTAAACCAAAAATGTACGCTTAAAAAGTACAAAATACACATATTAAAACACAACAATTTTGGGTTAGCATCGTGTACCATGTACCAAAACAGGCTAGGCCTTGGCTCCCTAGCCTAGTTCAAGGCTATTATTTAAAAAAAACAACTAAAATGCCAACCCTGAATTTGGCATGGCCAACACAATAATTTTTTTTATTTGGCCATGTTGAAAGTCAGCAATTTTCAAATTCTGTAAAAGAATTTAATTAACCATATATTTTACATAATATTACAGTAGTTTTATACATGTCTTACAATATAACTTTGGAAGCACTTTATTTTATACAGCATACTGATTGTCACTATTGTACATACTGCAATCAAAGCAAGGCTAAATTTAGTTTTTTTTTTAACTATGTATAATTTAACACACAATATAAAACAAATATATCTTTTTGATAAACACTTACCCAAGTACCTATAAACACTTATTTAAACATATACACTTTTGGGTCTAAATATATGCAACATCCTTTCCAGTATCAAGTTAATTGAAAAATGCAATTTTGTTATTTTAATAATACTAATCGTAGTTTGATGTTGTTTGCATCAGAAAATTTCATAGGAGTGATGTTTTACCCCACATCACATGTTATCGTACTGAATACTCAGTTTGTTAATAACGACTTACAAAAAAAAAATCTTGCAAGTGATTTAGCCGGGAATCAAACCCACAAACACCACATAACTACAGTAGTTTGGTGTCAGGTTGTAGGGCAAACATCACTCCTATC
>NW_022704346.1:1817-2079 GCF_011630105.1 Anneissia japonica | reverse complement strand
GTTCGTTGATTGCGATCGGGAGTAATCAGTTTTGGATTACCACCGATTACATCGCAACCGATCGCGAGAGAGTGTAGTCTGAATAGGGTATAATATAAACAATGTCGCGAGGAAAGTGACAATTTGTAGCAATTTGGACGAAAATTCGTCGGTTTTTGTGGAATATTTCAATATGATATAAGTATACCAGCCTTTAAATAAAATACATTGGTAATACTGTAGTAGTAAGATTGTAGAGGTAGTAAATCGCATTTCCCGTCTT
>NW_022704346.1:0-1804 GCF_011630105.1 Anneissia japonica | reverse complement strand
TCGCATTTCCCGTCTTCCCTCGACTATCATACCGTAGTTTTTTGTAAGCCAAAGGCGACCGTGCTTTACTGAATGTGTATTGTGTTATTTACCTAGGCCTACATGTATGCATAGTAGGAAGGGCATGATGTATGTTTATCGACTTTGAATGGAAGACAGAAATATCTAATATAATATTTCGATTCTATTTCTTTTTATTTTTTTTTTCGTTTTGTTTTGTTTTTTAATACATTTTAAAAAATTTAAAAGAAAACTGAGACTGAATTACTTCAAAAAATACTGAACACATTGAGGCTGATGTAAAATTTCAAATGCTTTTATTTGCATGCAATGATCAGTATTTCTTGCCATGCCAGTTGAATTTTGTTTAGCTGCTTGAAGACCTTGATAATATGGACCTAATGAATGAATAAAAGTAATTGATGATTCCAATAAGAAGATAAACAAATAAATATTTAATAAAGGTCAGTTCAGCCAGTTGCATCCCATCAGCACTTTCATTATCTCTCTGCTCATTCACTAGGTATATAAATTTAAATACACAACAGTAACCACGAAGGTTGGAAGAAGTTTATTACAAAAGTCTGAATACTTTTAAGTGAATATTATTGAAACACTGTAGCACACTGTAGCTGAATATATAGTTCAATTTAATCCACTTATGAACATGTGTTAAATACTACAATTATATAATATTATCATTTATCAGCAAGTGCTGTTCCGTTATTTTCTTCTTTTCATATTGCATTGTAAAATACCATACAATGCCATTCAAAAAGTAAATGCAAATTTTTATAAAGAAAATAAATGTGTTGTTGATAACTGTTCATACAAATAAAAATTAAAAAATATATGGTAATATTTCTCAACACAGTGTATGATGTTATATCAAATAGATAACAACATTCATCAAACAGTATACAGTTCCAATCAGATAAGACTACAGTACTTTCAATTGATTCATGCCTATAATATGGCCTGAATTGCCACCAGATACTTATATCCCTCATGTAGTAACAAGGCTTCATCCTGATTTGCAATAGCAGCCTCAATTAATTCCACCACTCAATGTTTCACATCTTACTAATTTGTCAATGGTTACTTCTCTATTAAAAGTACTTAATATATTATTGTTACATGGGAGAACATGACTTCGACCAGGATGCACTTCTTAATTCTTGATTTCAGCTGATGCAGAATGAAGCAAAATTTGCTTTGGCTGTGGTTCATCAACTTCCATTCACTTGAGTCTGTGGTCTGTGAAAATTAATTAAACAAACTAATTCAAAAGAGAGGTTACTGTGATTGTTTTATGATCAAATGTGCATTTTAATTGTTTCCTTTTAAACAAAGGTTGTTTTCCAAAACAAAAAAAGTAACAAGTAGTATCAAGATAATACAATATTAAATGCAGGTGGTGATGTTTAATTGGACATCTAACTGTTGATAAATATTAATTGCTTAAATCAGTTTTGATACCTATTAATACTATATTTTTTGTTATGATGTGTGAAGGATTCGTATGTAGATAAAGCATACTGTAAGCCTACTAGTATTAATATAATAATTTTGTTATATTCTTTCATGAAGACATTAAAATCAAATTATTCCTGAATGAATTAGTCTAAGCACAGTCACTGAAGGGCACATCCCCTACCCCCAAAAAATGAATTGATTCAATTTTTGTAGTAAACCATTGTTCTTGGTAGATAGTAGTAATTAGTTGTTATATAATTGTACATGGCTATCCTTGAGTTGTCTTCATTTATCAGTTGTTTATGCAGGGTCAATTCATTGCCAAAAT
>NW_022704345.1:0-1201 GCF_011630105.1 Anneissia japonica | reverse complement strand
TGTATGTATTACTATATTAGGCCTATTGCTGTGGTGTCTGGGATATTAATTATACGTTTAGCTCTGTCCAGATTATCAGATTTTATTTGACAAAATACTGTTGTAGCCTAGGCCCATTATAATAGTAATGATGTGCCTATATATGGTCATGATGTGCCTATATATGGTCATGATGTGCCTATATATGGTCATGATGTGCCTATATATGGTCATGTGATGTTATCATAACCATATTTAGGCATGTCACATGTTTTTGTTAAATAAAATTTGATAATCTGGACAGAGGCTGGCTTAAAAGAGCTAGAATGCCTGTCGATTTCCTTGGTTGGGTAAAATAGGGGTTTCCTGTAATGCCAGCTAAAATAGTTCCGGCAACTGGCCTGAGAACGCTAATAAAATCGAGATGAATTTACTGATAACGCGCCGCCTGGCCACAGAACCTACAAATTACAAGATAAAAGTATAATAAGAATTTGTAAAACTGGGAAGAAAAGAGAAGTGTTATTGTAAACATAAATGCTTAGATACTGTACCCGATTGTCTCTTTGTGTAGGGCTATAAACATGTAGGATAGATAGTTCATTGTGGCAATATAATGCAATGCGTGACGTGGTGATACTATCTAAGAGTTATATTTATATAAAGTACACGGTATGGTGGGAAAGACATATTTAACAACGGGGTATTATACTTTAGTGGTCATATTGCCGCTCAATAATAGCATCCAACCACACCCCCCCCCCCCACATTATAACAAACAGTACAAAATTTATCATCATAATAATAATTAGGCCTACCATCGATAATCTTAACCATACGGAAAATAATCGAAAGTTGTATGTCTCAACTTATTCCTCCAAGGTTTAAGACCTAACGTTCATTCCTGGTAGGCCTACACATGGTGGATAATATTAATATTATATGCGGACACACAACAGGCATAAGTTCGCGCTTTCGTTTTTTTCTATTTGCAAAATATTTATTTAGGATATATTCAGTGTATAACATACAAACGACTTTGAAACTACAGTACCGTAAATACATTGTCTTTGAATAAGGTCCTGACTATTCACAAACACACGATTATTATATAGGCCTACAAGTTGACGAAGAAAAAAGACACTAGCAGAGGAAGTACCGTATATTGCGAAGATGGCCTGACGGTTAATATAAAGCCATGGGGCATTCTATATAAAATAAT
>NW_022704344.1:0-748 GCF_011630105.1 Anneissia japonica | reverse complement strand
AAACTTCAGGAGCAAACCCAACACTGCGAACGTGAGTGATTTCATATTTGTTTTCTGAGCGTGCGCACATATCTTTTGGCAAAACCTCGGCAGCGCTCATTCCCGACCATGTCGCGCGAAACGGCGTTTCCGGCTTTTGTAGCAGGTCTCGCGTACATGTTCAAGGCGCACAGCGAAGGCGACGATCGTTCGAGACTCGTCGAACTCGTCAGCTCGTGTTTGGGCACGACTTCCAAGAGTTCGCACAGGACCAAGTGGGCGAGGTGCAGCGAGGAAGAGAAAATGCAGTTCGAAGCGGCCGTCTCGCTCGGAGGGTTTTTTGCCGACGAAGTCGAAGACGACGACGACGAGGAAAGAGAGAAGGAAACCGACGATCGGCGCAAGAAGGCGTTCGTCCGGTACTTCTACGACACCCTCCTTCTTCCGCACCACAGAAAAATCGTGGCAGCCGTTGCCAACCTGGACGAGATTCGCAGATGGCTGAGATCCGATCTGGACGAACGGAAAACGTCCAACCACGTCGTCCCGAAGACCGACAGGGTGCACGAGTCGGCCATCATCAGAGTGGTACTGGCGCATCTGAACAGCGTCAAGACCAAACCGTTACATCCGATGCTTAAGAGGGTGTTGGAGTTCACGCGAACAAACTGGCCGTTCAACCTCTTGTTCGTCCTGCCTGACAAATCGGAAGGTCTTGTCGCGTGCGTCCTCATGCTGAACGACGTTCGCAAACGCAGGTTTCTACCGT
>NW_022704343.1:0-2401 GCF_011630105.1 Anneissia japonica | reverse complement strand
TTTATGTCAAAGAATACCATTCTTTCTATTTCTTGCCTACTCACTTAGCAGTTATACAAATTATCTTTTTTTTTTTATCAGGTATTACCTTGTCAGTTTTTCTGGTATATTTTACATTAATCATTGCATCTTATGTTCCCTTTTCTTATCTTTTCCTAATCTTTCTTATGTTCGCCTTTACAATTACAGATCGTCTGAAAGTGCTTGAAGAATATTAAAATATTGAAAAAAAGAAAGAAAGCTAACCCATGAAAAATCAGAAAAACTAATCAGAGAATTAGGAACAAACCAGTAACACTGCCCCTTACATTCCTCCCACTCTGCGCCCAAGTTTTCATCTGGATACCAAAGGAATCTCATGAAGTTTCTGTCTTCGGTGGATACCATCCAGCACTTGGTAGAAAATTGATTACGCATCAGCCATCAATGCTACTCGTCCTTCTCTAAACCTTAGTGAAACTCCTAGGAGGTTGTTGTCAGGTTTGGTCCTGGCAGGATTACATCATTCAAGGCTACGCCTTGATATCTTGCAGCATAATCGTATACCACACAAAGCTTTCACTTCCTGGATGGTAGATGCCTTGATGAGGCATATACCACCTGATTTTATCTTTGTTATTTATTTTCTCAGCATAGCGCTTCTCTAGCAGGTTGTTCATGAAGACGGTGCACTCTTTGTAAAACTCGACATTGCCCTTCAACTTGCTTCTCAGATAAACCTTTTCTCCGCCATTACTCTATGTGCTCCAATGATATATTGAATAAAGACCTATATAATGCCCTTGAAGTTCATTACTTACTTTACTTTATCACCACCGACATGCTGCACGATATAGTCTATGTGCCGCACATTGGCATTCATTCTATTGCTTTTATCTTTATATCAAGGTTGCCTTGTGCCTCTAGCTGTCGGTCTAATAATCTTTAAAGCACCATTGTTCTTTCGTGGAAATTTTCAGGCTTCTATAGCATAGGAGATAATCAGTGACAAATCAAACAATTCTGAAATTAAAGTTGCACTTTCACTAACCTCTACGTATGGCCTTGGTAGGTAATAGTTAGGCCTGGTAATTGGAGAAGTTTGTATACCTCTGCACACGTTTTGGTTTCATTATAATATAATTGAATTTTTGTCAATATTAATTTCTTGAGGTATTCATAATATTGGTTCTGAAACTGATTATAGCATGTTTTGTATATTATAAATTTTCGTGTCAACATGTTTTCTACAAACATCTTCCTCTATATAGGCCTACTGTGTCGACAATTTAATGCAGAAAGTGTGTGGGATACATTATAATTAAAAATGAAGCAGCATGAATAGACGTATGCTGCAGTCGTGGAAATGCCGTACATTTCCCACCCCCCCCCCCTTCCGGTGGCCTACACTTAAATTCTCATTCTGTTTTCCCCCTAAATAATTCACTCACAAAAAAACTCCCATCTCCCATGTAAAAGAATAACAGATAGGCCTATATACTGCTGTAGTATGTCACCTTTTCCAACAGGACAGGATTGCTAATAACTTAACTTTAAGACTATGCGAATTTCCAGTGGGACCCGCAGTGGGACAAAGCATCTGGTAGGAGTGAGCTCTTTTTCTTTTTTTTTGTGGGGGGGCTGAAATATTAATATGGTTTTATAAATTAATATTAATATTCTATTAAACTTATTTTACCAACCTTTCAATATGTGTAATAATCTTTCTCTTTGTGCTCATCTACTTTCATCTGAATATGCTTGACATTCATGCCGTTCATATAAATCAACAACAGTTTTGCATTCCTTAATTGTGTTAGATGAAAGCAAAAGAAATTGAATGGTTATTATTAATGTAAGGTGTCAATATGTGTAGCAATCCTTCTTTATGTATTGATCTACTTGTATCTTAATA
The DNA here is from genome assembly GCF_011630105.1 of Anneissia japonica. NCBI lineage: Eukaryota > Metazoa > Echinodermata > Crinoidea > Comatulida > Comatulidae > Anneissia > Anneissia japonica. The sequence goes on along the minus strand of NW_022704343.1, from coordinate 507 downwards.
TGCTTGACATTCATGTTGTTGCTAGCGAGAGTGACTCAAAATTGGAAAATGTAGATCCTATACTTAAAACCTCCATTGCTTTAACATTACTTCGCCACTACAGCAGTGGTCAAGGGAAAAGCACTTTAATTCGGGCTTGAAAACACGTTTCGGTGCTGGTCCTCAAACTCCTTATACATAGATTCACAAAGTTTTCTCTTTCTCAGGCATAAATTAATTTTAAAAAGACAATTAATAATAATATTAATAATAATAATTATAATAATATTTCAAAATGGAAGGCCCAGGCCTTGCTAACATCTTAATATGTTTTTTATGAATTAATCTTTCATCTTAATATGATTTTATAAATCTTAATATGATTTTATAAATTAATATTAAATCTTAATATGATTTTATAAATCTTAATATGATTTTATATATTAATATTATAGTAAACTTATTTTACCAACCTTTCAATATGTGTAGCAATCCTTCTCTTTGTGTTGATCTACTGTACTTGTATCT
>NW_022704342.1:0-2133 GCF_011630105.1 Anneissia japonica | reverse complement strand
GTAGGGTTCTTGATTCCCTGACCCCGGCAACTTTCTTTTCTCCCGTCCGGAAAATTGGCCATTCCAATTCCTCCACTCTTCCCAGTTGGGAACATCAGACCTGATACCGTCGACTCTGGCGGCACCACTGGGTATACAGTATTAGTATTGAGAATAGTGTTGCTTTCATTTTAGGTGGAAGAAAGGCGCTTATTTAAAGAAACATTAAATTTAACATTTGGTATAATTTAGCATAATTTCCCATCAGCCCTTGGCATAATTTGATTTGGATCACTGGTCACAAAAAAAAGTATAGGCATAGCATTTAATTAAGTATTGCGGACGCATAAATAACGCTAAATGTTTTGATATTAAAGAAGATAGAAAGTAGTTAATGTGATCTACCAGTATTTTAATGATGGAACCGGTAGTTCGAATGGAGGAATTATTGTCTTGCTTAACCAGCTTGTTTACCACCTCCCCATGCTACAATGTAGCTTGCAACAATTAATCCTGATCAATTTACTTGTAAATACTTGCATAATTCTGAACCATAACCCCACCCTGCCCCTTTTTTATCCACACCCCGACAAAACATTCTCTCTAACAAGGTTTGACGAATAAAACACCTCTTATGTCTACTATATTCATCAGAACAATAAGGATGCCATAATCAGTACGTGGATGTTTCAGCTTTATAAAGGTATAAGCAATTTTCCCCCAGGTATCACAAATTAACCCCCTGGGGTATTGACTTAAAAATAGAAGATTTCTGTTCCCCAACCTATTTCCAGCAAACCGTAGAAAATTGCAATAGCTCAATGGGAACTGTGTTGTTGCAAAGGAGTTTCATTGACTGCTGCTGTAATTTTTCTTCAGTACTTTTAAAGCCCTTTTGCTCAGAACTTTATAGGCCAGTTTATAGAGAATAATTATAATTCAAAATAGCTTAACTTTACACATAATTGTCCGATAAAGGTCATTGAGCCCTCATTATTAGTTTATTCATTTACATAAAAAAAAAAAAAAAAATTTTTTATAGAGTACGAGTTTACAGCCTTTTTGTGATCTTGGGTCACCAATATTAGTAAGCTAACAATACTTATAATAACTGAACAGTGGTAGATCCAGAAATTCGAAAGTGAAGTGACCCAGAGAGGGATTTCACAGAATGAGGAACCACCCACCCCACCATGGTTGGGGCTGAGCTAAGAAAATTTATGATTAGGACACCTCTAGATGCCCGGAAATTACACTCTCAGACTTAAATTTGAATATAATTTCTTTGTTTCTTCCATTAAAAAAAGTCAGGAGTTGGGGGTCCTTGAATCCGCCACTGCTCAAAACATTCTTTATTCAAAATACTGTAGTCATAATCATGAAAAATGGGCATGAAAACCGATCACATCCTAAAAACAAATGTATGCACCCTCACCTAGCAGTCACCAAGCCATACTCTGAGTCAAGTGCCGACTCAGGGAAGGGTGCAAATCTATTTTAAAAAGTGAAGGGGACATTTGGTGAGGTTGGGGCTGAGATGCGAAAATTTGAGGAAGTAGTACCTCTAGATGGTCAGAAATGACACTTTTAGTAGCTTAAAATATATCATCATCACATCATCATTAATATATATATAGCCTAGTCGCCAAGAAATTTTTCATGATCTTTTATCAGGGATTTTCGGCAACCATAGAGGTCTTATTAATATGTGTGATGTACAATAGAAAATAAAGTTTGTAAACACTGTCTTTTAGTATGTACTTTACATAGGCCTACTTCAAAGCCGTGATTTCCCAACCACCTCAGCCCCACCATAGTTGGGGCTGACTTCCGAAAAATTTGAGGAAATATTACCTCTAGATTGCCGGAAATGACACTTTTATATAGTAAAATTCATCATCATCATCACATCACCGTTTATAGTAAAAATGAAGCGCCAACAAATTTCTCATGATCTTTTATCAGGGATCTACTTAATATTCAGGACAACTTAGGCCTAGCTATAGTCTTTTTCGCCTTTCGCACAATTTTCTTCACTTTTTAATATTATTAGTATTATTATCCATTATCATTATCACCAACGTCGTTATTGGTGATCCGCTAACGTTAGCGGATCACCTCTTGTTATTGTCAGAATCTTTCTTTCTTTTTGGT
>NW_022704341.1:93355-96451 GCF_011630105.1 Anneissia japonica | reverse complement strand
TCCAAAAAGAAAACCAAATTAACAAGTAAAAAGCAAGTCAGATAAATTAAGACCATTTACAAAGAGTTATTAACAACAATTAATTACCTTGTTTGACTATTGAAAAGTGTTACGTAACTATAAACAGTTACCGAGAAGTGATGAAGACTTTAATGTTGATGAAGATAGCAGGAGCTATCGAAATATCCGTATGATTTTGTTATAGCTTAATAAATTTGTGTTCCGCAAGTCAACTTTCAATGATTGTACACTGCATGTTTTTTCATTTATTATATATATATATATATATATATATATATATATGTATATATTATGTATGTATATATATGTATATACATATTTATATATATATGTGTGTGTATGTATATATGACAAAATCAGACTGATTAACAAGAAGTTGAATGAGGTATGCAAACATGCAAAGACGAAGAACAGAAGGGTCATGCCACTAGGCGACGTTCGAATTCGAACACAATCCTCTCAACAAAATAACGTTTAAATCCTATCTCCTATAGCTAATGTTTAATCGTAATCTATGTGTACGAGACGTGTGCTTCGCTCACTTCATATTATCCCCAAACGCTACTGTATACGTTAATACTGTACGGCCGTCACACATATCAACCACACACGTGACGTTACGCAGGCGTAAAAGGTTGAAAAGAACCGCTAAATATTCAGGGGTTTTTTTGGGGGGGCATTTATTTATGGGAACCGTTTATTCAAAGCGGAAGGAAGCTTATTCGAATAAATACGGATGCGAATTTGTATTATATCGTCAGTATGCACTATCCTCCTTAATTCATACATACTGAAAAAGCATCAATTTATGTAGGCCTATCTTAATTCATATAGATTATAGTAAAAAGAGATAGTATGTGACACTATCAAACCGGTGATTCCAAATTCTGTACATCAAGTAGGCCTACACGCAAATTCAAGGTAAAACCAATGAATAGCCTTACAAAACATGTAGGCGAACTTACAGTTGAGTGCAGCAAGAGACAAGCTCCCCCAACCAGAAGCTTCGAATAACTCCGCCAACGAACTGCCAGTAAATGTCAATACAGTTTTCGTCTTATACTGCTTATGCGGACGTAATATGAACACCAATCTATTCCCGCCTGCGCTTCCCGCCTTGTTATTGTTCGCCCGACCTATTCCCGCCTTATTATTGTTAGCCTAATTACGTTGTTGTAGAGGAAAGTAAGTTACATCTAACCTTCCCATCATACTCGCTGTTTCTAGCTGTTAAAGTGACTTGTGATTTTTTTTCAACGTAAACTAGCTTTTACATATTTTTTATTGATTGTTTATGCTAGATAATTAAGCTGTGAAGTTAAGTTGAACATAAGGTACATGCCCGATTGTATAAACTTAGTTAGAAAGTGTTGCAAATTTGTGTCCCATAGGCTCTGATCATCCAGACCACGAAATACTAGAATTCTCCTGGAACTAATTATTCGTGCTACACCGGCCCTAACGCTTCTACCCATAGACAAAAGCAAATAATTGTATAGCAGCAAATAACGCCAATGTAGTACGTAAAACACCACAGAGGATAGTACCAGCATTCAAAAATAAGTTTTCGCTCGCAGCGCCAATATAGTATTATTGCATACGATACGATAAAGGTCGAGTAGAGCTCAGGGATGGTGCCAGGATTTGCACGATGGGGGGAGGGGTCCGAGGTCCCCGACGACAGAAAAGTGGGAGTGGTCTGGCGCCGCTTAATATTCCAAAAGTGGTCTAGGGGGCGCCCCCAGAATTTTTACAATTTATGGATTTCAAAGGCTTATAATCGATTTTTTAGGTCTGTTAATATATAGAAAATACATATAAATAGTGTTTTTTCTCCCCGACGGTACCCTGCCCCACCGCCATATTCCCTCACTTGGAGCTACCCCTGGTTGGGTTTTTTTTTAATCTTCGCTTAAAGCAATATTACAGGATACAATACTCCAATAATGTAGGTGGGTGTCTTGCACTGAATCCGATTCCCAAAATCAGTTATTGCTTTTTTAGATGGAGGAAATCCCCACCCAGGAACATTTCATCATGTATAGGGGCTTCGTATAAGAATTTGCTATACTCATTGGAACCCAATTGAAATATAACATTAACAAAATATGTTATCTAGTAACAGTATCAAAATGTGGCGCCTGTATTTTAAACCATATATTTATTAAACCCGCAGAGTTATATAAAAATAAAAATCAAAATAACAATAATAACAATAAATATTGTAACACAACAGTGCTGGTATCACATGTACCGTACTTGCGCGAATACGCGCCCCTTTTGAATAAGCGCCCCTGTCACAACCTCTAAAGTAGAAAACAACAGCTAATGTGGTATCAACAGTTAATGTAGCACACTGAACAGCTTATGTATTAAAACTCCCCGCTAATGTAGAAACACCAACAGCTTATGTAGTAAAAAGAAAATGCTTATGTAGTCAAAAAGAAAATCAACCCCAGCTAATGTAGAACGCTCAACAGCTAATGTAGTAACGAAAATTGCCTCACAGCTAATGTTACTACTATCGCCAGTTAATGTAGAATATTACAATGCTACAATAACATTGGCAGAAAAACATGCGGGGAACTAAAATCATGTTGTCTTCACATCTGCACATGTCCTAATGGGAAGTAAACCTGTGAGGGGATTTTTTTTTTAAATTGCCAACTATGCCTATATTATGATATCAGGTATTCATCTCGGTAAATACTAATCACTAAGGCTTAATAATGGACTCACCATTATTAGTGAGACCAATAATGTCGCATGTCACAGTCGGTAGTTCCTCACTACATTTAACACTTTTCCAATTTCTGTTATTCTTATTGGTTTCAAATTTAGAAGACAGTTTATTAGTGTCGGTCGGTCATTCATCAGTAGGTGGGTCCGTCTGTCCGTTAATCGGTCGTTATTTCAATTTCTGTTAGTCTTATTGATATCAACTTTTAGCAGGTAGTTCACCGGTGATGTCATTCGCTATAAAAGCACATAACAATGAACCAGAAAAACTGTAACCACTTATATAAACAGCCAGATAGAAATGCCTCCCTTTCGGACAAAGTAGTGCCCTTCGTC
>NW_022704341.1:87885-92963 GCF_011630105.1 Anneissia japonica | reverse complement strand
GACAACCATAGAGATCTTATTAATGTGTGTGTGATATACCATAGAAAACAAAGCTTAAAAACATTGTCTTTGAGTATGTACCTGTCTCTTATACACATCTAGATGTGTATAAGAGACAGATATATATAGGGCCTAACTATATAAATCAAACTACTTCTTCATGTTTAGTCTGAGAATAAACATGGTGAAGTGAGCCCAGTTCTTTTTTGCAGTTTGATTTATTAAGCTCTACCCCTGCTCGTATTGGCTCAGACGATCTGGAAACCGAAAATAAACAACAAATAGTGACGACATAGAATTTATCAGTATGATTTATTAATGTAAAACTTCATTTTTGTTTGCATATATAAAGTACTGCAATAAATATATAAGAAAAAACTGCTTATAGTGGACTAAAATTAATTACAATATTCGAACAAAAACTGTTACATTACTTGTTTGATGAATGTCACTTTGACCTTTGCATTTCTTAAACATAAATGCATACGGAGATAACTAAATGATATCTACAGAATCTACAAATAATAACAATTATAACGCAATAGGTTTAATAAGAAACAGTAACCAGAAATAATGAACGAATTACTTAGTGCTTAATGATAAACAAACGCATTGCAAATATAATCTCAAAACAACAGCAACGGTGTTCTCTTTTCGTCGGGACGTGAGACTCAAACCTATACATTATGACCGCCAACCTAACATTTATTTCCAAAAAATGTCTTCAATAACAAACCAGTCTGGGGCGTCACAGCGAACAAAACACCTAAAATCAACCCACGTGTACCACCATTACACAGGGACGTAGCCAGGATTTTGAAAGGTGGGGGGGGGGGAGCCGTTATGCGAATTACGTAGGACCCCGGCGGAGGTCAAGGGGGCGAATCCCCCTGTGAAGTAGCGCACTCGCCCGAACGTTCTTAGGACTGTTTGAGAGGATAAAGTGAAAATTACAATAGACGCATTATAAATAAGCGCAAAAATATTTATATAATAAATCAACAGTGGCAGATCCAGGAATTCGAAAGAGAGGTGAACCAGGGAGGGACATTCACAGACCGAGGAACCATTCACCTCAGCCCCACCATGGTTGGGGCTGAGGTAAAAAAAAAAATTATGATTACGGCATCTCTAGACGGCCGGAAATTACACTCTCGCAATTCAATTTGAATATATTTTTTTTTTCTTAAATAATGAAGTGTGGGGGGGGGGCCTTGAATCCACCTCTGCTCAAAACATTCTTTATCCAGAATAGTCATAATCACGAAAAATGGACGTAAAAAACCAGATCACATCCTAAAATCAAACAGCAGTCACTAAGACATACATTATGAGCCGACTCGATGGGGTTTAATGTCATATCCAGGGAAGGGCACAGATCTGTTTTGAAATGTGGAGGGGGAGGGCATTTTGTGAGTCGACACCCACCTCAGTCCCACCATGGTTGGAGTTGAGGGGAGAAAATATGAGTAAATAGTACCTCTAGATGGACAGAAATGACACTTTTAGTAAAATTCATCATCGTCACATCACTATTAGTCAAAATGAAGCACCAAAAAAAAAATCTCATGATCCTTTATCAGGGATTTTTGACAACCACAGAAAAAAAAGCTTAAAAACATTGTCTTTGAGTATGTACTTTACATATAGGCCTACTTCAAAAACGTTATTTCACAACCACCTCAGCCCCACTATGGCTGGGGCTGAGGTGAGAAAATCTCGAGATGGCCGGAAATGACACTTTTATATAATAAAATTCATCATCATCACATCACAATTATAGTTAAAATGAAACGCCAACAAATTTCTCATGATCTTTATCAGGGATCTACTTAATATCCAGGACAACTTAGGCCTAACTATAGCTTACTAAGCTTTAACTATATATACTATATTATGATTAAAAAAATCACAACTTTTTTCGCATTTAGCACAATTTTCTTCACTTTTTATTGCTATTAATATTATTATCAATTATTACTATCGTCATTATCATCATCATCATTGTTATTATCATTATTACTATTAGAAGTATTATTATACAAAAATTTAAAGAAACTTGGAAAAGGCTAAAAACGAATTTGAACCACAGTATCGCATTTCTATCTTAAAAGACCTGGCCTGTGATTTGGATTTAAGATTTTTTTTTTAATCACGCTTAGGCCTATATGTGTTCTATTAGGCTTATGTATAACGTGTACTGATGCATATTTACATGTTTTAGAAGTACAGTATACATTTTGAGTGATCCCAGGAAAGAATTTGTATTGGCTCAAGAATAAGCTTTAAAATGTTAACAATGTGTACAAAAGTGGGGGGGGGGGGGGGGCGCCGCGCCCCCCCCCCCCCACCCCCCCCCGGATACGTCCCTGCCATTGCAAAAGGTTTGAAAACATGTCTTTTATGGCAAGACTCAACCCACTGCCTTTTTCAGCAGTCCCTATTTATGCGCTGAATTGACAGAGTGGTAGTACTACTTCTGATGTCGAGTTCATTTTGCAGGTAAAAGGGGGTGCAAAGGTATTAATCGTTTTATCGTCTTGACTACACTAGCGCAGCGTGAGCACCTGGAGACATGGAATAAGCTCATACTGCGGAATGATTTACACACTTGCAGAGGCGGATCCTTTGATGTCAAAAAGGGTGGGGGGGGGTGGACCGAAAGTTGGGCCGATCGAGACAACACCGTCCTAGGGGGAAATTGTGTGTTCTATAACATTTAAAGCGTTCTTGGCTGTCTTTTTTTCTTTCTTTTTTTCTGTTTTTTTACCTCCCAAAAAGGGGGAGGTGCCCCCTAAACCCGCCCATGACTTGCATGACACTACTTAATGTTGTAACATTTCCCCGAATCGCGATATAAGAATAAGCGCCCCGTTTGAATAAGCGCCCTTTTCCTATTTTTTTTATTCAAATTCAAATCAAAATCGCAGCCAAGGCTGAATTAAATGATATTTGCAAATAATTATGCAAATATTAAAAAATTAAAACATCAATCAAATCAAACCCAAGCACAAGACATGAAAAATGAAGATAAAAGTAACATTAAAATACATTAAAATTTGAAACACAGTAAGTACACAACATGTTACAAAACAAATACGTAATGAAATCAAACTACGTATCATTATTATAACTGTATTATTATTATTATTATTATTATTATTATTATTGTTGTTGTTATTATCAAATATAAAATAAAATACACTATTTCAATATTAATAACTATATACTCGTATATCATTAATCAATATCATTCATCAATAGTTAAATTTAACATATCAATATATCATACAAATGATCTATTATAGTTAAATTTAAGTTTATGAAGAATAGACAAAACATGCAAAACAGTTAAATTTAACATATCAATATATCATACTAATGATTTACAATAGATAAATGTAAGATTATGGAGAATATATATAAGAAATTATGTCATTCATTTATCACTAATAACACAAGTTATCTTAGAAATATGAATATCATGCAAACTATTTTATTCATGAAATTAATCAGCATCTCATACAAATCATTTCATTCATAACAAATTATAGAAATATGAATATCATACAAACTATTCATGAAAATAGTATCTCATGCAAATAATTTCATTCATAATATGTTAGAAATATGAATATCATCAAACTATTTCATTCATGACATGAATTAGTATCTCATTCAAATCATTTCATTCATAACAAGTTATAGAAATATGAATATCATGCAAACTATTTAATACATGAAATCAATTAGTATCTCATGCAATCTATTTCGTATAATAAACAATGCTCCAAAAATATTATATGGAACAGTCAACAAAAGTTAAATGTTACTCCAACCATCCGGAAGTAATTTCTGTTCAATTTTCCGTGTTGTATAGTTAACTTTAGTATGATTTCAATAAACCAATACCGACTCCGTCAGCAGCAATCCTGAACGAATCAAATACTCCGGGATACAACAAAGACAGTCCATTGCTTGCGTGATTTTTCCAACAAGACAGTCCAGCGTTTGTATTTAATGGAAACAACAATATTGTACTTTAATCACAGTTCCTACCAGCTCCAAATTAACTGGTCTAGGCTTATACAGGTTTTCATTTATTTATCACAGCCACTTTGTATTCGACATACCCGAGGTTGACTATCGAAATAAAATAGCATATTTTTATTATTAGGAGCAGGCCCGTATCTGTAGGGGAGGGAGGAATTTTCTAGCAAATCCCCTTTTTTCTGGCAAACCCGCTCTTCAAATTTCCCAAACAAGTCCTCCAGCCCAACGAATGCACTGCAGACCCACCCAGACTCAGACGTTTTCAAACATATCTGCTTTTATAGCATTATTTAGACCCATAAAACACTGATCCTCTGGCTTTGGGGAATGCTTTGGCTATCGAATTATACTATCATAGATTTTCCATAAAGAAAATAAAGGGAAAAAAAACCATCCAAAAAACAAAAACAAGGCAATATGTAAGAAAACGGAGGCATTATGATTTCATTTGGCCATTTTCAAACACTGAATTTAATTTTATCTTGTTTCACAATTCTAATCTTTTTATGCTCTTGTTTTATGTCGTTTCTTTTCCTTTTCTTTGACTCTGGGTAAAATAACGCATAGAGCTCAGACAGCACAGTATTATGCGCTCTAGAAATGGAAGGGCATTACCATTATTGAGCTTGTGGCAAGTAATAGGCCTAAGTTAGCTCCATTCACACTGGATCTACTGAAACTCGGACCGCGTTTCCGATGCGCTGAACGCCAGCGTCCCTAATCCTTACATACTAATCCGACTTCTGATCATTTTGTAGGCTTTCAATCCGGAAGCCGGAGTCGGTGTGAGTGCAGCCTAATCAACACATAACATGAGAATAGCGTTTTGTGGTATGACAATTATAATGTCTTGGGTCGCCAAAATACTTCATTTTTGCGCTGCACTGTCGGTTTATAAATATTTTTCTCCTTTGCTTCTGTTTTTTCATTTATTCATTTTTCTATTTATATTGTAAATGTAATATCTCATAATTCGTTTACAGTAAGTCCGCACTGTTAAAAATAAAATGTAATAAATATATATA